>NW_012105842.1:960726-967541 GCF_000951045.1 Mandrillus leucophaeus
CAGCCAACAGACACATGAAAAAATGCTCATCATCACTAGCCATCACAGAAATGCAAATCAAAACCACAATGAGATACCATCTCACACCAGTTAAAATGGTGATTATTAAAAAGTCAGGAAACAGCAGGTACTGGAGAGGCTGTGGAGAAATGGGAACACTTTTACACTCTTGGTGGGAATGTAAACTCGTTCAACCATTGTGGAAGACAGTGTGAGGATTCCTCAGGGATCTAGAACTAGAAATACCATCCGACCTAGCCATCCCATTACTGGGTATACACCCAAAGAATTATAAATCATGCTGCTATAAAGACAGATGCACACGCATGTTTATTGCGGCACTATTCACAATAGCAGTGACTTGGAATCAACCCAAATGTCCCACCACTGATAGACTAGATTAAGAAAAATTGGCACATATACACCATGGAATACTATGCAGCCATACAAAAGGATGAGTTCATGTCCTTTGTAGGGACATGGATGAAGGTGGAAAGCATCATTCTGAGCAAACTATCGCAAGGACAAAAAATCAAACACCACATGTTCTCGCTCATAGGTAAGAACTGAACATTGAGAACACTTGGACACAGGAAGGGGAACATCACACACCAGGGCCTATTGTGGGTGGGGGGACGGGGGAGAGATAGCATTAGGAAATATGCATAATGTAAATGACTGATGGGTGCAGCACACCAACATGGCACATGTATACTTATGTAACATACCTGCATGTTGTGCACATGTACCCTAGAACTTAAAGTATAATTAAAAAAATATGTATCTCAAGTACAATTATATAGATGTTTTTCTACAAAACTTTAATCCAACAGATTAGTCATGAAAATTAATTCAAGTGAAAAAATGAAGATTAGTGAAGTATTAATTTTTTTATTTTGAAAATGCTTCCTTTAAACTATAAAGTAATAAAAATACATTCTGATTCCTAAACATCTAAAATTTAAAATAATCATTATTTCAGGAAATTTAAATAAATTATGGATGATTATCTATGTAGAATATATAGATACCTATATATAGTTATATAGAAATAGCTATATAATTACTTTATAGAGATAATTATGAATATATAGTTCAGAAATACTAAATTATTTATATAGATTAATATCTGTATAGAATTACCTATATAGATAATTATTTTATATAGATAATTATGGATAATTATTTAGGTCAAAAAGTCATTTTCAAAGAAAATGTACAATATACATATTGTGTCCGGTGTTCTAATTAATCACTGTATAAATGGAAATTTAAACTCCTTTATAATTAGCTATAATATTAAGTTATTCTATAAAAAATATATAAAATTTGAAATTATGTTCTACCTTTCCGTAAAACCAGAGCTTTTAATAAGAACAACAAAATAATCGAAGAATATTTTCAAGGTAGCAATATGTTTCTATATTTCTCTTAGATCTCTGGACTAGAAATAGAGTAGAGGACACAGGTGTCACCCTGGGAACAATTCTGTCAATGGGAGAGTGAAAATGGCTAATGCCAGTGCCAGTCTAGTTTAATCTAATGTAAGCAGAATTTAATCAGATCAACACACTGTGTTTCAAAAGTCATCTTTCAGGTAAATTCCTTAAATTAAAATTAAATGGAGACACTGAAACAGCTTTCTGGTAATGGCAATTAAAATGTATAGTTGTGTTTCGCTTTTAATCCATAGATATATTTTTCATGAAATATAAATGCTGTTATATATCGTCTATTTTGAAACAATTTTTGAAAGTCTAAAAGCCTCTGAGAACCAAGATATGGTAAATACACACATATTGGAACTGTACTTTGGAGTATACACACCTAAATTTCATGAGCATCTATTACTGCCATTGTGCTGTCTGTGTATTGTATGTGTGTGTTTGTATATTTGTGTATATAAATTTATCACAGCTGTTACACAGTATACCAATATATTATATTTAGCTTATTGGAAAAGGTGAGGAATCCTTGGCTCAGCGACTTGAAGTAAATTCTACAAGATTACATAGCTTGTAAGACCTAGGGTGAGAGTTTAAACTCTTCTTCCCACCTGCAGTGACTGCTTTTTTTGCGTTGCCAAAAATCACAAAGTAAATGGAAAATGAAATATGAGAAAAATGACTAAAAGGGGACCTGATAATCTTAAATGCAATTTCCCCCCACTTTCCAAAATAGAAAAACTTGCACACACTTATTTATGTATCCCACAAATAAATCCAGAAATAGTAAACTATTCCTCATGGGTGATGATATGCCTATATCATGATAATTTACTATTTAAGCAAATGTTTTATTTATTTTTCTCTCAATTCCCATCTAAAATACATTACTATGTTTTCATATACATTTCTGATCTTCTGTCTCTCAAATCTTGAAGAGAGAGAAAATGTTTCCTATTATAACACAGTAGCTTACATATCTGCATTCCTCACATGTTGGGTCACTTCAGTCTGTCACTATTCCCATTGCAGGCATCTCCTTCATGGGGAATACATTAAAGTAACACTACACAGTATATATAGATATGTAAATAATTAACTTATTTGAAAATTTACCAAGCAAAACACTGATTACATTTTTATATATTTTATTACATTCATTTATACTCTGTATTTTTTTAAAATGGTGTCTTTTCTGGAAATTCTCTATTATATACATATCTTAAAATCTCTAACCTAGAAACCACACCTAAGAATTCAGAGAATAAATCAGCTTGTGCATACATCACTTCAAAGATAAATTGTATCAGGAAAAATTACCTTTCATTTATGGAACCCTCCAGCTTACTATTTGTGGCATTCTCAGATACCTACATCTTGAAATGACTGGAAAAGAAAAACCTGAAGATTTAATATGGATCACTGGCAAATTTGCATAAGAGACAAAATTACGTGCCTATGTAGCATTAGTATGAGGATCGAATGGCTTTATAGAGAGGTGGAAAAATCTGCTCTGATTTCCCATCATTGGGAGATTACACAGTAACTTGGTCAATTCTGATGTCTGTCTGGGAATTTGCAATATCTTTGTCCTCCATGAAATTAAAAAAAAAAAAAAAATCTGCTTTAACTAAATATACTCAAAATACACTATTTACATTCCTTAATTTCCAAACTGTTTCTAACAAGCCAGGATGAATGGTAAATAAAAGAGATAAACGTACTTCTTGTGACTTGTTGAAACCATGTTTTGTTTTCTTGACTATAACTCATGACAACTAGATTATAAATTGTTCTGTTTCATAACGATTCATCTTCCATTGTCAGAGCTGAGGGCACAATATTAAATAGCATAGTTATAGAAAAGTAATACCTAGAAGCTAATAAAATCAAAATTCTAAAATGTAAACCTGAAAGAAATCTTGGAGATATCTGTTTTATTATTCATTTTAAAAATAAATAAGTCAACGTAGGACCTCCTTAGTATATCTCACAATAGAATACATACTTGTTTATATCAATGACCTTATTCTTTCATCTTATTTAGTCTAACTGCTGAAGTGTTAATATTATCTTAGAAATGATTTGGGAATTTTTTTTACTATAACTTTCTTTGGGAAAATTTAGGAATATTAATATTATCATTCAGCAAACACACTACCTTAAATTTTTCTCAGAAATGGGAGTAAGACTATTATTTAGAGATTCTTATAAAATAATATAGTCCTTCAAGAAAATAAATTTGCAAAGCACACTAACAGTATTTCTGAATGACATCAACTTGAGTAAACAAATTAAGATGTACGTGATTGTGAAACATTATTTGAAACAAAGTTCTACCATTATTAGAATTATAAGAGAAAATAGAATGTGGTTATGCCATCTTTTTCTGGTTAAATCTTTTGCTTATCTGAAAATCACTGTCTCCGAGAGTTTTATGAGAGTTAGATTAGATGACACATGCCCAATGTGGTAGAAACTCAGTGCCTTGTGGGCTCCACTAGAGAGATAATTCAAGAGGCTGCTGAATCAACATAGAGCATTTCAATTCTACTTGTCATTTGAGGATTTATTTGCAGGCTTAGATTACTTCATATTTCACATCTCTGGCTTTCCATATTATGGTAGGAAAAAAATCAAGAACTACATCTTATTGTATTGTTCAAATATATTACCAAGTAAAACCGAGAGAAAAAGTCATTCAAATAAAAAATGAGAATGCGTTTGCAGA
Organism: Mandrillus leucophaeus; assembly: GCF_000951045.1. Classification (NCBI taxonomy): domain Eukaryota; kingdom Metazoa; phylum Chordata; class Mammalia; order Primates; family Cercopithecidae; genus Mandrillus; species Mandrillus leucophaeus. The sequence continues at coordinate 964,903 of NW_012105842.1, forward strand.
AGCTATCAACTAAGATAAAATACTAATATTTTTGAGATCATAGTATTGGATTAAATCAATAATACATTTCTCCCATGAATCTATGGACATATTTGCATAAGTAAAATCATTGATAATTGACATAGTCCACATGATTCTGCCAATACAAAGTGAGGAATTCCGGTAACAGTTATTAATGGACAATGAGCATTTGTATACAGTCTCAGGCCATTATGGAGTAATAAATTTCATAGTTCCATCCTGGGAGTATTCTGAGTCAATATATCAATATATGTCAATATATATCAATATATATCAATATAACATTTTGCCACCAGTGTAGATGAAAAATTAAAATTTTAACATTAAAATTACTCAGGTTTACTTATTTTTAATCTAGTTAATTCTAGAAAACAAAAAATAACTCAGTAACTTTCAATAAGAATAGGTATTTCCCACTAAATGATAAGTTCAACTTTAATAGACATTAATTGTATTACTTGAGAGGAAATGTAATTGTTAAATATAAACCTAAAACTGATAATTTTGGGAATACCCAAAACATCATTACAATCCCCAGGGAAAATCTCTGAAAGGTAGAACCAAAGTGGGTTGACAACTTGCTTAACCCAACCTGATATTTTCTTCTCTGAGAAAAGATTGCAAAGTGAATGAGGTGGCAGTGAGTGAAGCACAGCAAAATGAAGCTATTAAGCCCTGTGTTAGCAATAGACTTCTGACACTATTAAAGGAAAATATTTCTTGGCTCATGTGGTCAATAATTATGGTCTCTGGGACCGGGCATGTGACTCACATTTGTAATCCCAGCACTTTGGGAGGCTGAGGCAGGTGGATCACCTGAGGTCAGGAGTTCAAGACCAGCCTGACCAACATGGGGAAACTGCATCTCTATTAAAAATACAAAATTAGACTGGCGTGGTGGTGCATGCCTGTAATCCCAGATACTTGGGAGGCTGAGGCAGGACAATTGCTTGAACCAGGGAGGGGGATGTTGCAGTGAGCTGAGATAGCACTACTGAACTCGAGCCTGGGCAATGAAAGCAAAACTCTGTCTCAAACTGATAATAATAATATTAATAATAATAACAATAATAGCTTCTGGAATGGTAATATTTCTTCTGTAGAGAAGAATGTATCAAGATATTATAATTTGATAGTATTGGTTGATTGACTCAATGTGGATAAGAAATCGGTCTAAGTGTTTTTAACCTCTGAAACAACTGCATATGTAGATACTACTATAATCATTGTACGGGTGAAAAACATGAAACACTGAGGAGTGAAATAACTTACCCAAAGTGATGTAGTAGTTAATGTCAGAGTCAGCATTTGCATTCACTGTGACTGGCTCAGAGGTCATGACCTTCAGCCATTATGTGTATTGCATCTGTAACTGCTTCTCGTGCTTTTGAATCACACCACTCTCCTCTCTCATTTTAAATTAAGGATTATCTGGTACTCTCTTGATCCTGGTGTGACTTCCATTGAAAATGTACCAATAGGCTATAATATATCTATAATTCCAATTTAAATGTCCTGGTCATTGTGATATTTGCATTTATTTAATGTATAATTTAGAGATAAGGTAATAAGTGGCATTTTTGATTTACTGCACCAGCACATAAAAGTGGGTATCCCAATTTCTTTGTCTAAATAAACCAAACAATAAATCTTTGGATGGACGAAACATAAAATGAACGGAAAATAAGAATATTATAATTGGCCAAGGTGCACACCCCTCCTCCCTCTCTTTCTCTCAACTTCTTGAATTTAATATTGTCTAGATTAATAATATATTTTTCACTCCTTCAAGGGAGTGATCATATATTTTAAAAGTTAAATGTCTAGTTTTTAGGAAGTTAATGGCATCTTTTAGATATACATATATATTTATTAACTTGAAAAATGCATATCTGCTCAGCTAATTAGTTACTGAGAAAGACCTAATGTTTTATTGCTATTAACTCACATTTCTATATTTAGTAATGTGTTTTCCGTACATATTATGATGGCAACTGCTCTATGAAAATCATTTGTGTTTAATTTTTCACTTCATAATGGTGGACAATTGTCTGAATGAGCATTCTTATGTGAGATATATTAAAATGATAGAATGTGTAGAAGTTCTTGCACACATATCATGGTTTTCTTATTCTTCTACACATCCTGGAGTCTAGTATATCGAAGTCAGGAAAAGAAAAGAATCAAAACATGTCCTAACCTGGGCAAGGATGGCAGAAACTTCTGAGGCTTCCTTAGCTTGGGAACTAGGAGAAATATTAAGGAGTTCAATTCTGGCACCACAAAAATATAATAGAATTTAAAGACTGAAAGATGGAATTTAATGTGGGATAGACCATATTTCAGGATTTAGGTGAGGCTGATTCAAAACAGAGAGAGAGAGTATAAAAAAGACAAAATGTCCAATGTCCAGAAAGGTGCTCTCCTGAGGACCATTCTTAAAAGCAACCACCAGGCAGTGCAAGGTGACTCACGCCTGTAATCCCAGCACTTTGGGAGGCCGAGGGTGGGCAGATCACCTGAAGTCAGGAGTTTGAGACCAGCCTGGCCAACATGGTGAAACCTTGTCTCTACTAAAAATACAAAAGTTAGCTGGGTATAGTGTAGGGTGCCTGTAA
>NW_012105842.1:967591-970513 GCF_000951045.1 Mandrillus leucophaeus
AAGTTCTTGCACACATATCATGGTTTTCTTATTCTTCTACACATCCTGGAGTCTAGTATATCGAAGTCAGGAAAAGAAAAGAATCAAAACATGTCCTAACCTGGGCAAGGATGGCAGAAACTTCTGAGGCTTCCTTAGCTTGGGAACTAGGAGAAATATTAAGGAGTTCAATTCTGGCACCACAAAAATATAATAGAATTTAAAGACTGAAAGATGGAATTTAATGTGGGATAGACCATATTTCAGGATTTAGGTGAGGCTGATTCAAAACAGAGAGAGGGAGTATAAAAAAGACAAAATGTCCAATGTCCAGAAAGGTGCTCTCCTGAGGACCATTCTTAAAAGCAACCACCAGGCAGTGCAAGGTGACTCACGCCTGTAATCCCAGCACTTTGGGAGGCCGAGGGTGGGCAGATCACCTGAAGTCAGGAGTTTGAGACCAGCCTGGCCAACATGGTGAAACCTTGTCTCTACTAAAAATACAAAAGTTAGCTGGGTATAGTGTAGGGTGCCTGTAACCCCAGCTACTTGGGGGGCTGAGGTAGGAGAATTGCTTGAACCTGGAAGTGGAGGTTGCAGTGAGCTGAGATTATGCCACTGCACACCAGCCTGGGTGGCAGAGAGAGACTCTGCCTCAAAAATAAAAATAAATATAAATATGAGAAAGCAACCACCAGGCAAATGGTATCTCATTGAAGGTTAAAGATCCCATGGCTATTGCACAACTCATCTGATGTGGTGACTATCATAAACAGCATAGTATAACTATTTTCTTAAATTCATTTTCTTAGGGAACCTGCAATGCTTGGAAGCTTTATTAAACCCCCCAATTTAAAGACAATTTTGCATACTTGTTTGAATGTGTGTGTGTGTGTGTCCAACAGAAAGATAATTTATGATCAGAGACACTACCCTCCCCTGACACTCGGTTACATAACATTGCAGTACTTTCAGAAGGAAGCTGGGATTTTTGCCAAAGAAGTATTAATGGCACAAATAATCATCTAATTCTTGGTTATTGGGTACATTTGCCATAATATCTCATGATCATTCAAGATAAGAGAGCATTCGTAATGTAATAAAAATTTATTCTAAAATTTAGTAGATTTTATGAAAAAAGTGGAATATATCATAGAGGTTGAAAGTGAGATGCAGGTTAAGGGTAATGAGAATCGTTTTGAGAATATTTGTATGTGCATAATGAAAATTCTATGATTCTCTTCTCAACCAGCCTTCATCACGATCTCAGAGAGAAATCTGGACTTTATTCTCTTAATTAACAATTTTTATTATTGTTATAAGTGATCATATATTCTACAACATGGATGTTGTAGTATAAAGAAAATGGCCCATACATTCTCACTGTGCCCTCTTTTCTTCCCTTCCTGCTCTTAGTACTGCCTGTGCTATGATTTTCCCAAATGTTCATATCTTTGCATTGTCATGAGCTTTAATTTCTACTTTGAACTATTTCTGTAATTATGTGATTCTACAAAGGAAGGAATGGTCTTGTGTAAGAATTGCCATCAGCAGCTATTTTAAAAATAATATACTGCAAAAAAAGAAGAGGAAGACAATATGACCTTTGCAAGGGCTTACTGGTTTTTTCCATGAGTATCACATGTGTTTTTCCAATCAATGAACATATAAAGATATTAGGTAATTAGTTAAGCTTGGCTTTATATATAGTGATAAATTTGAAAGAGAAAATATGTACAACTTCCTTGCAATAAGCAGACCTCTACAAATTCTGGCCTATTAGAGTAGCTTATGTATTCTCTTTTATTTTTGTTTTCTTGATTCCATGTTGCTGGCAGGTAAACACAGGGAAGACTTTTAAAAAACTTTTATTTGTTTGGGAAGTCGATCAACCTGTACTCGTTGTCTTTTTCCAAATAATAGTATGAACCTTGTTATAATCATGAATGAATGATAAATAGCTACAGATAGCCACAGGATAAGTTGCAGGAACATATTTGCTTATTCTTGCTATTTGATTGGTTCATTTTTCTCTGCCACTACTTGGTTTGTTTTTGATAAACAGTTATTATGAATGCCATGGTAATTCATGAGAACTCTGATCTTTATATGGAAAGAATTAACCCATTTATGCCAGCAGTTGCAATTTTTTTGTGTGAAAAATCAGAACTTGGCAATGACATTGAGCAGTAGGATATAAATAAAACTCCTACATGTTAATTTTCTTTTCTTCAGAGTGTATAAATAAAACTCCCACATGCTTAACGTTCCAGTAATGGAACACTAAGCATTAATGGGCTAAAGACCTGCAAGAAAACCCTACAAAATTGGAAATCATGTGAAATCAAGGGTTCCTGAAGGAAACGCTAAACATGAAAAGGAAAAACCGGGACCAGCCACTGCAAAAACATACCAAATTGTAATGACCATTGACACTATAAAGAAACTGCATCAACTAACAGGGAAAATAACCAGCTAGTATCATAATGACAGGTTCAGATTCACACATAATAATATTAACCTTAAATGTAAACAGACAAAATGCCCCAATTAAAAGACACAGACTGGTAAATTGGATAAAGAGTCAAGACTCATTGGTGTGCTGTATTCAGGAGGCCTATCTCAAGTGCAAAGGCACACATAGGCTCAAAATAAAGGGATGCAGGAAGATTTACCAAGCAAATGGAAAGAAAAAGCAGGGATTGCAATCCTAGTTTCTGATAAAACAGCTTTAAACCAATAAAGATCAAAAGAGACAAAGAAGGGCATTACATAATGGAAAAGGAATCAATGCAACAAGAAAAGCTAACTATCCTGAATGCACGCAATACAGGAGCGCCCAGATTCATAAAGCAAGTTCTTAGAGATCTACAAAGAGACTTAGACTCCCTCACAATAATAGTGGGAGACTTTAACACCCCACAGTTATTATTAGGCAGATCA
>NW_012105842.1:970563-978876 GCF_000951045.1 Mandrillus leucophaeus
TTATTATGAATGCCATGGTAATTCATGAGAACTCTGATCTTTATATGGAAAGAATTAACCCATTTATGCCAGCAGTTGCAATTTTTTTGTGTGAAAAATCAGAACTTGGCAATGACATTGAGCAGTAGGATATAAATAAAACTCCTACATGTTAATTTTCTTTTCTTCAGAGTGTATAAATAAAACTCCCACATGCTTAACGTTCCAGTAATGGAACACTAAGCATTAATGGGCTAAAGACCTGCAAGAAAACCCTACAAAATTGGAAATCATGTGAAATCAAGGGTTCCTGAAGGAAACGCTAAACATGAAAAGGAAAAACCGGGACCAGCCACTGCAAAATCATACCAAATTGTAATGACCATTGACACTATAAAGAAACTGCATCAACTAACAGGCAAAATAACCAGCTAGTATCATAATGACAGGTTCAGATTCACACATAATAATATTAACCTTAAATGTAAACAGACAAAATGCCCCAATTAAAAGACACAGACTGGTAAATTGGATAAAGAGTCAAGACTCATTGGTGTGCTGTATTCAGGAGGCCTATCTCAAGTGCAAAGGCACACATAGGCTCAAAATAAAGGGATGCAGGAAGATTTACCAAGCAAATGGAAAGAAAAAGCAGGGATTGCAATCCTAGTTTCTGATAAAACAGCTTTAAACCAATAAAGATCAAAAGAGACAAAGAAGGGCATTACATAATGGAAAAGGAATCAATGCAACAAGAAAAGCTAACTATCCTGAATGCACGCAATACAGGAGCGCCCAGATTCATAAAGCAAGTTCTTAGAGATCTACAAAGAGACTTAGACTCCCTCACAATAATAGTGGGAGACTTTAACACCCCACAGTTATTATTAGGCAGATCAATGAGACAGAAAATTAACAAGAATATCCAGGACTTAAACTCAGCTCTGGACCAAGTGGACCTAATAGACATCTACAGAATTCTCCACCCCAAATCAACAGACTACACATTCTTCTCAGCACCACATCGCACTTACTCGAAGCTTGACCACAAAATTGGAAGTAAAACACTCCTCAGCAAATGAAAAAGAACAGAAATCATAACAAACTCTCTCAGACCACAGTGCAATCAAATTAGAACCCAGCATTAAGAAACTCATTCAAAACCGCACAACCACATGGAAACTGAACAACCTGCTCCTGAATGACTACTGGATAAAAAATGAAATTAAGGCAGAAGCAAAGATGTTCTTTGAAACCATTGAGAACAAAGACACAACAAATCAGAATCTGTGCGACACATTTAAACTAGTGTATACAAGGAAATTAATAGCACTAAATGCCCACACAAGAGAAAGCAGGAAATATCTAAAATCGACACCCTAACATCACATTTAAAAGAACTAGAAAAGCAAGAGCAAATAAATTCAAAAGCTGGCAGAAGACAAGAAATAACTAAGATCAGAGCAGAACTGAAGGAAATAAGAGACATGAAAAACCCTTCAAAAAATCAGTGAATTCAGGAGCTGGTCAAAACCTTGTCTTGTGTCAGTTTTCAAAGGAAACTGTGAGGATTGACTCCAATTTTGAAAGAAGTTCTACTCTGGGTAAAATGCTATCAAATAGTGTGTGATACGTTTTTCATGAAATGGAGAGTCAGTCAGTGGGACAAACTTCACTGTTTTATTTTAAAAATTGCCTCAGCCATTTCAACCTTCAGCAACCACCATCCTTATTAGACAGTAGTCATCAACATTGAGACAAGTCCTCCACCCGGCAAAATTTCAGAACTCACTGAAGGCTCAGATGACCATATTTTAGCCATAAAATAATGCTATAGCACACTTACTAGACTACGGTGTAGTGTAAACCTAAGTTTTATATAGACTGAGAAACAAAAAAATTGTGTGACTATCATTATTGCAGTATTGTCTTTATTGCAGTATTTGTTTTATTGATACATCTACAGTCATACTTCAGAGATTTTGCATCCAAAACCTGCAGTATCTCTGAAGTATGACTGTAGTTTTCCATTTGTTTTGTCTTTTATCTGAAGAAGCTAACATTGAGAAATTCAAACTAAAGCAGTTCCTTTTTTATGTATATGTATATTTTACACCATAAAGAATTTCCAAAAGCATCAAACAGATAAATCTCAAAGACTACATGTTTTACCTAAAGAAGATAATTACTTAGTCAAAGTTTGAATAAGAATTTTAAGGCCTAGTTTATGTCTGACAATGATGATGTTCACTAAGCACTCGGAGAGAGGAAGAAGGAATTGCAGGAAAATCAGTACAAATTAGTGTTTATATTGTCAGTATAGGAGATATAATTCCTACATAAAAGAACAAAATTTGAGAAGAAATTCAAATAAGAGGTTTTCTCCAGATTCGATGAACATATGAGATTGCTCTATGCCCAATAACAGGCTCATCTTCACAACTGTTTCATGATAATCACATGACGATTAGTTATAGATTCTTGTGATTATCTACAAAATTTTGTTACTCGTCCACATCGTATTTTGTTAAGCAAAGTACATTATTTGCTTACTGTATTTTGACTAACAAAAATGTAAATCACCCAAGTTTTTTGCATAATTGCAGAGGAAGCAATTGACTTTGAATTTAGGGGATATATGCTGCCTGTTTGACACAAATGTTGTTTAGTTTTTAAACTTTAGGGGTTTTTTGCTTTTCCATTGTGCTTAAATTCATATAAATAATTGTTTTACAGAGAATGAAAAAATGTAAGTGGCTGGGTAATTTTTTTTCTTTTTCTAAATTGTTTCAAATAAATATCTTCATTACAAACATTGTAATCTATTGAAGGAAGAAAAAAAAGTAATGGAAAAAAAGGAGGCCACTGGTGCTACCCGAGTATAATATGTAATAATAACTAACTGGATTATTTAGTCCAGCAACATTTAATACAATTATTGAAGTAATTGGATGTAGATCTATCTTTTTTATTTGTCTTCTAGTTATTCCCTCTAAGTTTTGTCAGTTTCTGCTTACCTGTCTTTTTTGAATTATTTGAGTGTCTTAGAATTTAATTTTAATATACTTATTGTTTTAGTTATGTAAGCTTATATATTTTTGTGATGCTGAGGGAATTTCGATATGCGTTCATAACTTTTTACAGTCTACTTAGAGTTACTATTGTTATCATTTCACTTAAAACAGAATACTTTCCATCATTCCATTTTCTATGGTCTTAAAAATGTATTAGCATAAGCTTGTTGTTGTATATATGTGTTTCAAATGTTTTCTCTGTCTTTAAAACTCTGTTTTATGTAACTTTGGTTGCTAATGTGATATTTTAATAGAGAATTTCTTAATTTTAATATGTCAGACTTCTAAATTATTTCATTCATAGTATGTTTTGTGTTCTATTTAAGAATCATTCTTAACACAAACGTAATTGCTATATACTAATCTATTATCCACCACTCATTTTCTTCTTTTTTTCTCTCACATGTACATCTTCAGTCTGTAAGCCTGCTTATTATCCTGACTTTGTGATGAAACAAAGGTAGTATGTTTTCATGAAATTCTTGATTGAACTTTTATGAAGCCAGAACCCTTAATTGGAAAGAATGATGTTAACTTTGTTCTGCAAGTCTGGTTTGGTTGAAATAATTAAGCATATATACTTTGTTCTGCTTTAAGACCCAATTCTGTTTCATTGTCTGTTTATCCTTGTATCAGTGCCAAATCTCTGAACCCATTTAATACATGTCTTAGAATAAGGTGAAATATGTTCAACTACCATGTGCCTTTCCAAGATTGCCTTGGCTGTATTTGGCACTTTGTATTTCCACATTTATTTCAGAAGCAACTTATGCATTTTTACAAAAACATTTGCTGGGCTTTTAATTGTGGTTGCATCATATTTATATACAAACATGGGGAAATCTTCAGCTCTCCATATTTATGTTCTAATCAATAAACAGAGTGTTTGCCTGTAGTTAATCAGGTATTCAGCAACTACTCTCAATAGCTTTATATCTTACTGTGTAGAGATCTTACCCAGATTTTATTAAATTTATTTTCAGTCATGTGATTATAATGTTTCAGTCATGTGGTGATTTAAATATTATTGCTTTAAGCTTTATTTTTGAATTGTTTGTATTTGCTTAATAAAAATAAAATTAAATTTACAAAGTAACCTTAAATACATTACACCTGCTAAGTTTTTAAAAATTTTAGCAGCTTAATTGTAATCTTGTCAAGTTTACTTTCTTTAACTAACAATGGACACTTACAAACCTCTGTTCATTCTATTACCCATGTCTGATGTATTTGTTTTAATCCCTGTACCATCATTGTAGTTGAAACCGACTACATACGATCCCATCTTATCAGCTGCACTAGGAAAATTCTGCACTCTCTTATGTATTCTGATTTCCTAGCAATATAAAAAACAGGCTTTTTTTTTCAAATCATCTGAATTTTTTGTTGTTTTAGTTTAAAATATTTAGTGGCATCTATTACTGTTTTCAGCTGAGTATGTTTTCTTTCTGAGTGTGTCCCTGAACAGCTTCACACCTAGTTGGATAAGTTGTAATGGCTTTGCCTTCACTGCCATACCAGGAGGGTTACCATACAATACTCAAGATGCCCAGGTAAATTTGAATCTGAGGTAAACAGTAAATATTTTCATATACTATTCCATGGGCCATTATTGTATTTTAAAGTATTTGTTGTTTATCTAAAATAAAAATGCAACTAGACAACAACTCTGCCCCAAAGTAATCTTATGGAGTCCAGTAACAAATCCGATGACCTCGCCCACGTGGAACCAGTTACTGAGGCAGAAATGAACCTGTGCCCTAAGATGGGACTAGATTCACCCTGGACATTTTTCTACATCAGTCTGTACTATACGTACTTTTGTTTATCTCTGCAATTTCCTTCTGTAGCATGGTATAAACCTTGATTTGTTTGTGGACATCTTTATCTTTTTGAAAGAAAATAAAATAGAGGAAAGTTGACCTGGGAGATGGATATATATAGCGAGAAAAAGCGAGAGATGACTAATGGCTTCTGTGAGTCTTTTAATTTAGTTGTGGAAATAAAGACCAGTCAAATGAGAACAAGCAAAAGCTATTTATTCTGAACTCGTAGCAAGGTAGTCAGTGCCTTCACTTGCGTTGCAGCAGAGACTCAAAGGTAGGTAGAGAAGTGGGGAAGTTTTATAATGGGAAAAAGGGAAGGCTTCAGTATGCCCAAGTTGGAGGCTGTTGGCATGGGGAAATGTAGGCAGGCTAACTAACAGCAGATAATTGTATTGGTTAGAGTATTCGTTGGGGTGCATAGTTAGATTTCCCTAGTTGGTTTTAAGTTGGAAGCAGGGACAAACAATAGGGAAGTTGCTAGTGACTCATGAAATCTTGACTATTAAGAGCCTGTTGTTACAGGGATTATTGTTTGGTTTCCTAGACTGTCAGTAGAGATAACAATACGGCTCTCTGCAAAACTACTGCAGGCTGGCCTCCTGGGCTGGTGACTTTAAATAAAGGGTTTCCTGGATATGTAACTGCAGGTTATGGGGCAGAGTTCTATTTTTATATATGGTTTGGCTATTGTCCATTTGTATATTCAATTGATCACAATAAGATATGAATCATAGACTTTTCAGTAATGTGAGTCTGTACATTCTCCATACAGTTAATTTGAGGTGTGTTTAAGTCAGCTGCCTGAAGAACTCTGACTAGTATGAAACCTTTCCCCACATTGTTCTTAGCATAAAGAACAAATTATCAACATGCCCTGTGGTTCCTTGAATAATTAGCTTCTGTCTCTCTAGTCTATTCCAGCGTCACACTATCAGCAACTTACAGGCATTCAACTGCCATATTGACTTTCATTCAATTCCTGTAATAGAGTATTTTTCTTCCTCAGAGATTTTGCTTTTCAACTTTGTATTTCCAGGATTGTTGTACACACATGTGCTTCCTTTATCCAATTAATCACTATCATTTTGTAAGTTAACTCTTTCACTTTCTTGAGCTTTCAGAGTAAATCAGCTCAAGAGAGCTTTTCACTGACCTTTAGGATAACTTCATATCCCTATTATACACTGTTTCATAAACTTCTCTGATAAATACCACATCACACTTGTAATCAAAATATAAACTGTTTAATTGATTATTAAATGTCTATCCATCCTGCTAAGGGTAAGGCATTTTGACATTTTGTTAACTGCTACCCCTTACACGTAACTTGACCAAAGATGATGATTAATATGTATTCATTAAATAAATGAACGTGTTTTTCCATATATTTTCTTAAAGTACATAGATAATATTATATGTCTCAAAATGTTTAACTGTATACTGGACCTCAGCAACTATAATTCCAATTAACTGTCAGACTGTCAGCTGTAAAACACATATTTTCCTTATAGTAGTAACTTGTTAGGTTGACAATGTGGAGGGTTTTGATATAAATATGAAATAATATTTAACAGAGAACTGACGTATGTTCTGACTTTGGCCTCTGTGTAATGTGTGTATATACATGCTGTTACTTTATAAATCAGTTATCCGGGGCTGCCTCTGTATATTTAGCAGCACAACAAAACTTCATACTTTGTTTTTCACATATATATATATATTCAATTTTAAATTGAAATGTGTCTTCAGATTATCAAAAATGTCTGACATTGCATGGTTCTTTTCTGTCACATTTCTATAATACTTTATTTTATATTATATTTTCGACAATTTACTAACTCCTGGATATTTTTCTAGCTTATTACCAAAATTCAATAATTCAGCACTTTTTAATATTACATTGAAAGAAGAAAATGGACAGAGAAAGAAAAAGAAGCAGAAATAAATAGATCAATCTACCATTTTTTAGCTGAATTATATTGAATTATAATTTATAGTAGAACCAGGGAATGTATCCAATTATGCATGTGAAGGAAGATAATATAGATTCTGCTTATGCAACTTCCTGTCTATTACTTAGTTCTGTGGTATGAGACTTATGATGCTGTCTTATGTCCTATAATTATTTATAATTTATAAACATAGTCGTTTTCATTAATCTAAGTTTAAGGAAACTGATGCTAGAGTGAGAAAAAGGACATCTTATATTTTTGTCTTTTTTATATAATGGAGAAAAATCTATTTATTTGCATTAGAACTTGCATTGATCTTGACTCATGAGAAGTGATACTATGGCAAGTGGCAAAATAGTCACTAGTTATTGAATTTCCTAGTTCTTATCTTTAGTCATAAAGTAGTTTGTAAGCTAATTACAACAGAGACCAATTAATAGCAACAGTTGTAATTTATATGAAGCTCTAGTCTTCTTTTGAAAAATTCCCTTTGATGAGTAAAAAGAGAAAAGTACTTGACATTTTGCCACAGAAAAGTTAATTGCTCTCCAGTTCCAATTAGAATGACATATAATTTGAACTGAATTGCTTAATGTGTTGTTCTAAAAAAACAAAAAAACATATAACCTAAGGTGACCATGATTTAGTAGTTCAGTGCCGCAGTCCACACAGAGAGCAGTAAAACTAGACATTTCCTGCCTGATGATGACTAGTGATGTCATTTAGGGTAAATTATTAATTTCTTTTGGTGCCAAAGTTCCAGAAGCACCGTGTTTTTTAATGTTGACTAATATTAGCTTTGGGGGAAGTTTCCTATTTAACGGCTCAGACAGTGAGCATTAACATTTAGCAATAATATTAATGACAGCTCTAAGAAAGGAGAGGAAAACATAAAATATGATTTCATTATTTTTTCATGATGATCTATTCTTATTCTTACCTTAGCTGATTACAACATATATTCAAAGACAGTAGTAAAAAATTAATTAGCAAGGGCTGTAAAAAAACAGGAAAGTAATCAACATAGGTTGACATGACATGAGAAAACCAGAACCTGACCTGGAAATTGAAAGATAAAACCAAAACCAGCAAGGCTTATTGAGTGAAAATGGCAAATGGGAAAACATAATAGCATATTGATCCTTAGTGACAATTATAAAAATCACATAATGTTTTATAGTTTGTATAATTGAACTTTTATGTTCACAAAAAAAGAACCGATAACACTTTATTTATTATAAACTAATAATGACAACTTTATTTTTATTTTATATATACATAATAGATGTGTTTTCATATTATCTCCTTACATAAACAGTTCAAATCTAATAGTAAGTAAAACAGCTGGCAGAATAGAAGGAAGGGTGAGGTAGAAATTTGCGGAAAAGGGACCACAGATGGAACTCCTAGACTTCTATTGTGCAGAGACAGGAGAGGTGGCCCTTTGAATTTCATAGGCCCAGCTGCTCAGGACCTGATAGG
>NW_012105842.1:979546-981914 GCF_000951045.1 Mandrillus leucophaeus
TCATTGATAATTACTTTTTATTAGACTGAATATGTTAAACCTATGGTTTTGTAAATTTTATTCAAAGGACATGGCACAAAAACAATCCTGCTTTAACTTTCCCTGTGTTACCATTTTCCTTGTTCAATGTTACTTTTCAAAGCAAACCCAAAAACAAATTTCAGGTTGTAATGTGTACAAAAGAAATTATTACAAGAAAAGTGTTTTTGTAAACATCTTCATTGAGCATATTCATATGTTAGCTGAAAATGCTAAGATTGGCATGAAGCATCAGGTTCACTATTCAAGCTGTAAACAGATCTGCCCCATATTCCAGGAAATTAATGCCTCTGGATTAAAGAGGTAATTTTCAAATTGTATGGTTACTATATCAAATTAATGAGATAAGAGAGAAGAACAAGAGAAGGGAAAATATTAGAATACAATTTAGAAAAGTTGTGCTTGTGGCAGAGTAAGAAGGTGCGTGTATGAGATAGAGAACTAGTTTATAATATGTTGGGTTTCATATGTTTGTTTCTATTCTGTTCTGTTTGGTTTTAATGTGAGCCTTGGTGAAAATATTTCAAAAACCTATGACATAAAGTGGTTTAAAAAGATTAATTATAGAAATTTCTCAGAGATTGTTCTTCAGAAATCAGATTTATTTGCTTATTCTTTTCTGGAGATGTTTTCTTTAAAAGAATGTGGATAATTTTGTGCCTATATTGTTGACAAGGCCAACTCCTTTGTAATAGGCAGGTAAGTTTGGTGACTTCTCACAGGACTTTAACCATTTTGTTTCTATGATACTAATTATATATTTACATTAGAATAATAATGCTTATTCAGATAACTATATACTTAAAATTAGGTCCTCTTAGGAGAGAAATCAAGAAGATTTGGCATTTAATTTTTAGCAATAAATGATAGGAAAGAGCTGGAAAATGCATTAACATTAAAAGGAAAAACTTATTCACATTTGGGAGTATGTTTTTATCTCAATGGTCCCACATTAGTCAAATGTCACCACAGTAAAAACACAGTGGCCTGACATCTGCAGTGAAGAGCAGAGAGTGCCTTGCTACAACGGTTCCAGTGGTTTAATTCTTACACAGTACATAGCTCTGGATTTTGTCTTTTGTTTAGAAAATGTGATAATTTGGTAAACATTTTTCAATCACCTGAAATGTAGGCTCTAACAATGGGATTATTGGGCTGTAATATGCCTTTATTTTACCAAAGAAAAAGATTAAATATAATATTTAATTGTCTTGTTCAGAATCTATACATTGAGATAATTATGTCAATATTTTAGTCTATCACCTGGGAAATCATTAATATTTTACAGCTTCTAAATATTATTATATTTTTGTAAAGTTTAAAATATTTTGATGCTTCATAGAACAAAGTAAACTTTAAACTCTGCAATGTGGGTAAATAAGAAAACACATTTTGGAATGATGCAAATTCTTAAGAGTAATTAAGTAATGAAAGACTAGAAAGCAAAGAAGATACAAACAATAGTAGAATAGAAAGAATATACAAGGCCACAAAAAATGCATTTGCTGAAAATCCTAGTTAGACTAATGTGCTTGACCAAATAGCACACCTGAAAACCAGAACTCTGCCAAAATAACTAATTAATGCGCAGTACAAATTAACTAATGAATGCTCAGTACATTTCGAGGAAACCAAAGTCAGTGTTTCTTCTGGTGAATCACACTTTTGTAAGAAAGCTTTCTCCTTTAAGGACTAGCTCTAAACATTCTGTAGAAAAATTGTAAGAGCCCTTCTTTGCGACCAGACAGGTCTATGTTCATGTTCTGCTCTATATAAAAAGAGGATAGCAATACATCAATTGTTGTACATGGGAGCTCAATTAAATGGTACATCTAGAAAGTCCCTAGTAAAGACACTGACATAAAGTAATAACTTGTCTGCACCTGAAATATACTGCTGCAACTTATTTACATTTCTAATGTTCCTGTTCTTTGCTATTCAACCCTTCAATAAATCATTATATTTTACAATATTCTGCCTAGGTGGTCAGTGTTACTGTCTTTTTTTTTCCCAACAGTCCCCAGAAAGGGCATTATTACTAAAATAAACCTCATACAATTAGAACATTGCCAATTTTCTGTTTAGAGAAAAAAGTAAACTAAAAATTAGGAATTTCTAGATGGAAATTGGATTAAAAGCATTCATCAAAGAAACTGAAGAGTGATACTGTTTTTATGAGATTATCCCAAGATTGCATTTTTTCATAAAATTTACCAGTATAGACGCTGTTCTGGGAGCTTAAAAATGTGTGACTGATCTTTATGTGCAAAATGGGAAATAGAAAATAAATGACTGGAAACCTAGACAGCTAAATGAAACGATTTTTTTT
>NW_012105842.1:984014-986272 GCF_000951045.1 Mandrillus leucophaeus
TGACCTGGAAATTGAAAGATAAAACCAAAACCAGCAAGGCTTATTGAGTGAAAATGGCAAATGGGAAAACATAATAGCATATTGATCCTTAGTGACAATTATAAAAATCACATAATGTTTTATAGTCTGTATAATTGAACTTTTATGTTCCCAAAAAAAGAACCGATAACACTTTATTTATTATAAACTTATAATGACAACTTTATTTTTATTTTATATATACATAATAGATGTGTTTTCATATTATCTCCTTACATAAACAGTTCAAATCTAATAGTAAGTAAAACAGCTGGCAGAATAGAAGGAAGAGTGAGGTAGAAATTTGCGGAAAAGGGACCACAGATGGAACTCCTAGACTTCTATTGTGCAGAGACAGGACAGGTGGCCCTTTGAATTTCATAGGCCCAGCTGCTCAGGACCTGATAGGTCAAAAGAGCAGCAGTGGGAGGGAAGAAGCCCTCATCTCTTCAGCTCGCTCTTGAAAGGCAGGGGCATGGAACTTTTCACACAATCCATGGTAAAGAGTGTTGTTGCTAGGGAGATTATCCTAAAGAGCTTCTTCTGACTCAGTCACCTTTCCATCAGAGAGCACGTATGACTGAAATTGGGACATGTCTCATTGGGTAAAACTACTACCTAAGACAGGCATGGAGTCACACTGGGTAGAATGAGGGTGAAACAGTTCTAACATCATCAGAAACCAGAGGCAGAATTTGCAAAAGGGCAGAGCGGGCAGGAACAGGAGTGCTTGCTTGGTGGGCAAACAGGCACATTTTTATGGTGAGAGGACTCAGACTACTGGCTGCTCAATCTTTCTCACTACTTTTCCCCTGCAGACCATCAACATGTACATAACGAACATCTGAAAAGGCAATACTCAGTAAAAAGTGGGGTCATCCCCAGGTCCTTTTATCCAGGGCGGTAGGGCAGATTTGTCATGGCTTTCTGTGCTGTATCAACTGTTTCAAAAGCAAAGTTTAATTCAAATTTTAATTATAATAGCACTTTTATATTTTTAATACATTTCAAATAATTTTTATCTCTGAAGAGATGTTATGAATCAGACAAAAACAGTCCTTTATATATGTAGGGATAATTTTCGTGTTTTTTAGAAAATAGAATATTACATCCAAGAATGCATTTCCACATTAAAAGATTATAGGTATAACAATGTTAAATGTTCAGTGCTGTCGTGTTATCTTTGGAGTTACTGTCCATGACAACATTATTTTTGAAGTGGTAAATAGGAAAACTGTAACTTTAAAAATAATGAATACATTTTTCTTTAACAAAAAATTGGAAATATTTTTTCTTTTAGTTTTGTACTTTTTAAGGAAATGAACATATACAAAGGTATGTAAATAATGTCAAAAAGTTTTGATGAGTTTATTAGTTAAATAACCTCTAAACAACTTCAAATAAGTAGTCAACCTCCAAATTCATTGATAATTACTTTTTATTAGACTGAATATGTTAAACCTATGGTTTTGTAAATTTTATTCAAAGGACATGGCACAAAAACAATCCTGCTTTAACTTTCCCTGTGTTACCATTTTCCTTGTTCAATGTTACTTTTCAAAGCAAACCCAAAAACAAATTTCAGGTTGTAATGTGTACAAAAGAAATTATTACAAGAAAAGTGTTTTTGTAAACATCTTCATTGAGCATATTCATATGTTAGCTGAAAATGCTAAGATTGGCATGAAGCATCAGGTTCACTATTCAAGCTGTAAACAGATCTGCCCCATATTCCAGGAAATTAATGCCTCTGGATTAAAGAGGTAATTTTCAAATTGTATGGTTACTATATCAAATTAATGAGATAAGAGAGAAGAACAAGAGAAGGGAAAATATTAGAATACAATTTAGAAAAGTTGTGCTTGTGGCAGAGTAAGAAGGTGCGTGTATGAGATAGAGAACTAGTTTATAATATGTTGGGTTTCATATGTTTGTTTCTATTCTGTTCTGTTTGGTTTTAATGTGAGCCTTGGTGAAAATATTTCAAAAACCTATGACATAAAGTGGTTTAAAAAGATTAATTATAGAAATTTCTCAGAGATTGTTCTTCAGAAATCAGATTTATTTGCTTATTCTTTTCTGGAGATGTTTTCTTTAAAAGAATGTGGATAATTTTGTGCCTATATTGTTGACAAGGCCAACTCCTTTGTAATAGGCAGGTAAGTTTGGTGACTTCTCACAGGACTTTAACCATTTTGTTTCTATGATACTAATTATATATTTACATTAGAATAATAATG
>NW_012105842.1:988657-989154 GCF_000951045.1 Mandrillus leucophaeus
TTTTGACATTTTGTTAACTGCTACCCCTTACACGTAACTTGACCAAAGATGATGATTAATATGTATTCATTAAATAAATGAACGTGTTTTTCCATTTATTTTCTTAAAGTACATAGATAATATTGTATGTCTCAAAATGTTTAACTGTATACTGGACCTCAGCAACTATAATTCCAATTAACTGTCAGACTATCAGCTGTAAAACACATATTTTCCTTATAGTAGTAACTTGTTAGGTTGACAATGTGGAGGGTTTTGATACAAATATGAAATAATATTTAACGGAGAACTGATGTATGTTCTGACTTTGGCCTCTGTGTAATGTGTGTATATACATGCTGTTACTTTATAAATCAGTTATCCGGGGCTGCCTCTGTATATTTAGCAGCACAACAAAACTTCATACTTTGTTTTTCACATATATATATATATTCAATTTTAAATTGAAATGTCTCTTCAGATTATCAAAAATGTCTGACATTGCATGGTTCTTTTCT
>NW_012105842.1:989204-999594 GCF_000951045.1 Mandrillus leucophaeus
TTTTTTTTTTTTTTTTAATTGCATGGGTGTCACTGCCAATGTAATGCTTGAACATGTTATTGCTTCTGGGAACAACAGTATAAATGCTGATGACCTGCAACTCCTCAAGCCATTACTCTAATGCAGCTGTTGCTAGTTCAGCAAAGTTTGAAAATATGTTTCTACTAATCCAATTCCACATTTGTTTACATCACATGCTTGGGGATATTGGCTGGGATAACACTTCTATGATTAACAAATCTCTGTGTTCATAATACAAAAATAGAACCATCCAAAATACGTCCATTACACACATGAAGAATACACCACGGACTTTGTACACGTTTTCCACATCAGTGTTTCTTAATTTTATTCCCTAAATATATAACATATTTTATTATGAGAATCATTTTTGTGAGATGCAAGGAAAATTGTCTTCAGAAAACCTCAACTGAAATACACAGTAAAAATTTGCTTCTCATTTTCTAGGTAAGAAATCTAATGACCTTTCCTCATCCTAATGTTCTTGAATTTCGTATAACATTTCTACCAACTAACATTTTCCACTTTCAGTGAATAACTTTTTCTGTCTGCCTTTCTCCCTCTTTATCTTTTTTTATTTCTCTATTTGTTAGTTGGCTAACTGACTTCTCAGACTTTGCATTCCTCTCTTATTCCATCATAATTATTTGTATTCTCTGTATGGCTGTGTCCTATGACCACTTTATTACTACATCTCATGGTTATGTCCCACATCACTACAATGCTGATTTTCAACACAGAGCATCTTACTTCCCAAGGTTTATCATCATCTCTAGAAAATTTCCTAGATTCAAATTCTGCATCCCCAAATCTCTTGTGATAATCTGTGTGATTTTATTTGATAGGCTCTTACTTTGCCATATGGAGAGAAATCTGAGGATCACCTTTCTATCTCACTTTCCTTAGACCTTACATAAATTATTAACCAACCTTTGCTAAACCTATCTTTTTCATTGGTGCCTATATTTTGATTTTGTATTCCCACTCCAACCATCTTCAGTCAAGTCGTCAGTTTTTTTCTATTATATGGTTGTTTTTATAGGCATATATCATACTTCCCTTCAAAATGTAATGGCAAAAATCATTTACTTCCTCTTCAGGCTTATTCTCTGCCACACTCTTGGCTCTGAGTGAAAAAAAGATTTTCCTGAGGCTTATGATTATGGGAGAAAGTGTATTCCTAAAAAAAATAAAATAAAAAATAAACCAAATTTTGTCATAAAACAAAAGGCACAGTAAATGAACCCTTAATAGACAATTAGTGGTGGATAATATTGCTGTCCATTTCCCTGTCATGATGATTAAAAAATGAAATTTAACTAAATTAATTAAACTAAACATCAAAATGACCAACTATATTTTCCTGACTTTGGAAGCCTTCTGAGGAATGAGTACGATCTTCAATAATGACTCATCTTGAGGGAAAAATGCAATGTGATATTTTATGTATCTGTGATGTTTTATGGAAAAAATATACAATGTACATGTACATATATATGAAATTTTACCTCCTTAAAGATTTCTGTTTCTACCTTCTGAGAGCATTGACTTGAAGAAATATAGTTGGGGAGAAGTTGGGAGATGTGAATAGCACATTCTTCCACTCTGGCTTCCCCATATGCATATAGTATTTGATATTAGTGATGCAGTATTTTTTGTTGCTTAGTTCAGCTAAACTCCAGGTTATTGTCTCACAACAGGAATAATTAGGCATGCAGACATACTGAAAGATGAAGAGAGTGGAATTTATTAAGCAAGAGGAAAGTTCTCAAGAAAAAGAGGGTTTCTGCAAGCTAGTTTCCACCTCACAAAAATACCAGAGCACCAAACGTGAGCTGAAGAGGCTCGACTCCTTGTGCATAAGGCACAAATTCCTGGTGACTTCACCCCATTCTTCCAGTGCACATGTGGGCTTTTAGTCTGAAGCACTCTGCATTGATTTATTTCCCATACAGCACATGTGTTAAGGGACGGAATATTTCACCATGCGCATGTTTAGGTAAGCTCCCTGTGCACAATGACCTGGGGGTTTAGAGGTTCTCCCTGGAGAGAGGTTCTCTCCTTATCTGCCTAGGCATTTGACTGTCTTCTGCCTCTATCATTCTCCACTCTGAAGAAGTACATCTAACTGCCATTAGGATAAGGATAAGGACAATGACCAATCTTAACTCCTGCTGACAGGTTGCTGTTTTGGGAAAAAAGTCAGATCTCCCTCAGTGGCCTATCTAAGGTCCCAGATAAAAGGAGGTAATTATTAGAAGCTCTGGTTGCATGATTGATTGGATTTCAATGGCCTAAACATGAGAAGAGACAAACCGATTTATTATTAGAAGAAATGTATCAAAATGAAACGGGTGGGTGGGTAAGGATAGCTCAAAAATCCTGCCATCATGACCAGATAACCTGGTGGCCATAGTTATGCCTGCTATAAGATTAGTGTCCATGGGGCTTGGCTGTGGTTAGCTCTCTTGGTCTTATTTTCTCAAAAAACAAACCTTTGGGTTATGGGCACCCTATTTATTCCTATCACCTGGCAGAATTTGTAGGATAATTGTCCAGAACTAGAATATTGAACCAGATTTTGAGGTTACCCATCCCTTTTGTTTCTTCTGAGCTGCAGCCAGAGATCACTGGTTGATTCACAGGAATAAACAGGGTTAGTCTAAAATGTAGGCCAAAAACTTAAAAACAACTATTGAGTCTAGAGTTTAATGACAAATGTATAAGTTTAGAAACATAATTTCTCTCTCTCTAATCCTCATCTTTGTTAAAAACGAATCATGATAGGACTGAGTTGTTTGCAAAATAAACTTTAGTCTTGTACCTGGCCTATTTATTTTCATAAAGTACAGCAAAAATAATTATTTTTACATAAGCCTTTTAAATTGACTTTGATAGAAGTCTATTCCACAAGGAACATCAGACAAGACCCTTTAAAGCCAAAGCCAGCAATGGGGTTGTACCTCAAATACTTTTGAGTTGGGTAAATTCCTCTTCTTGAGGTCCCACAAACATGGGGTTCCTGGTCCTGTTAGAGAGTCACATTCTTTACTCATACAGGTTAGGAACCTAGTACAGAGGCTGTGTAGACAAGGTGTGAGGCCGCTTTTCCCTCGAGGCTTTTATTGGCTCTGCAAATCAAATTTGATCCCTGAAGGGAAACACACCCTTCTAGCCAAAGCTTTGGTAAAACAATCAGTTCCTCCAGTTGTATCCTGTTGCCAAAGAAAATGAGTTCTTACTGCACTGATGCAAATAACTATATTGCTATGGGTTCAGAATACTTACAGATGATTTCCAAATTCTAAAGGAAGAAGGCATAGACAGGCAAACATATTCCAAAATTAGTTCACAGGAGTTTACCTTACTCAATTATAAAGGACTATAAGTAACTCAAAATAAAACTTACCTTGACTCTGAAAAACAAAACAATGAAAAGTTAAAAAAAATTATCTCGGTTTTCTATTAGTTCAGTCAGTTCAGTTAATTCTTGTTCTGCTTGATATTCATGAAAATTTCAGCACTTAATGAGTCCTGCAGGTTTTTTCCTTTATTCCAATGTCAAAATCTCAAAAGTTATCAGGAACCTGTATTTGAGAGTACCTGTCAAAGTTCTATAGCTGATTTTAAACCATCTTTTGAAGACAATAAAAACAAGACAACAGTTTTCTGCAAATAAAAAAAAATTCAAGGTATTTACAGTCAAAACCACAATTGACAAATTTGTATATCTCTGTGGTTTACAATAACTTACCCTTAATTGTGATTGATAGCATATACTCAGACATTATAATTTTAGAAATCCTATACAATTTTGGAGCATATATGAATATTAGTTACTAAAATATAGCCTGAAGAATATTAAACATCATTTTGGCAGTCCCAAGTACCTAAACATGTTAGATAATGTTGTTTACCTCTTTTCTGTATGCTCCGGGCGTTCAGGATGCATTTGAAAGGGGGATAGACTGAAGATGAATGGCTACTCATCTAGAAAGAGGGGAGCCAGGCATCCCTGTTTCCTTTCTCTTCCTAGTGAATGCCTAGAATACTTGAGGGAGAGAAGGAAAATCATCGTCTTTCCTTCTTCCATTCTTATATACCTGAGTCTCAGCTTCCTCAACAGGGTGTTGTCTGTGGATTCCAGTGCGGTTTTCACCCAAGCCAACAGGGGGCCTAGTGGGTGCAATTATTCACACTCACCCATGTGCTGCCTTTCTCCCTGCTGTCAATAACCTTCTAGTTTCCTAGACCCCATTTATGCCATGGATACTAGCATGACCTTTATCCACGAAATTGGAGACTTGGTTTAATCAACAGGAATTAGCCATGCTCAGCTGTGCTGTACCTTTTAACTTCTGTTGTTGTCTGCATCTGGATCCCTCAGATCCAGTTTCCTTTCTTAGGGCTTCGACCTGAGCTTGGAATTGAGTTTGGGGCAAAAGAACTGCCTCAGGGGGTGCATAGACTCATCAAGTCCCAAGTGTCTCTCATCAGACTGCAGCCAGCAGCCATTGGCATTGCTCCTTTGCAAAAATGCCTCCTCAAACATGGGAGAGAAAAGATGTCTTATGAATTGGTGTCCTGGTCTAATAATAAAACCTCCGATATAGAGAAGAGGGCTGTGTTACTATGTTGGTGCAAGAGTAATCATGGTCCCTGCCACTCTTATTAATGGAAAAAATCACAACTACTTTTTTACCTACTCAACAATTCCTGATCTGGTGGAGAAAAACAAAAACAAAAACAAAAACTTAAATGCAGAGCTGTGTTAACTGCTGATAGGGTGGACAGAATTAAAAAACAAACAACCAAAAAAAAAAAAACCCCCAGATTAAGTACAGAGCTGCATTAATTGCTGACAGGTTGGAGAAAAAAAAAAAAAGATGCCTGGGGAAGAAATCTCTTATTCTTATGCTAATGAGTTTCTTCAACAGGAAGAGAAACTTTTAATTGCTGTCAGACTGAGCTGGATCCTTCAGCTGGGAGAGGGGAAGACACCTTAGATAGTGGTGGGGAATGCTGGCCAGCCGACCACATGGAGCATGGGTCCCCAAGGCCATCCTGGGTTCTGGGTAGTGGCAGTGGCAGTGGCAGTGGCAGTGGCTGTGGTTCATTCCTGCACTGTGTAGCCATTGGACACTGCATGTACATGTGGCAGGAAAACCCATGTTCCACAGCTGGAAAGGAAAGGGGGTGGGAGCTATCCTTTGCCCATCTGTCCAGTGTATGCACCTGTGGCCATTGGGATTAGGGTAGAACACCCCAAATATTGTAAAAGAAAAGACAGTGCCATTATATTCCCAAAAAGAAGGAAAATGCCATAGAAAAGACTGGGTTGGATGCAGGCCAACATTCCCGACCCCTGAGAGGGACATGGGTTGGAGGGTGCAGTTTCCCCTGCCCTCAGAAAATGTCTGTGAGTGAGAAAGCTCAGAAACAAAAGAGAAAGAGATTTTGGGATTTTACTCACAAATTTTAGAGATTTGGGGATTTTACTCACAAGATTTACATTTTACTCACCATTCCTCACGTCCCCATACAGGTCACCAAAATGATGCAAGATTTTTTGCTCCTTAATTCAGCTAAAATCTGGGTTCTTGTCTCATGACCAGGAAAAATTAGGCACATGAACACCTTGAAAGTTAAGGAAGGCATAATTTATTAAGCGAAATGAAAGCTCTCAACAAAAAGAGAGGTCCTGCATAGAGGTTATTCACCTCACAAAACTGATACCAGGCCAACACACACGAACTGAAGAGGCTAGGCTCCTTTCCAGCATAAGATGCAAATTCCTGGCGGCTTCACCCCATTCTTCCAGTGTGAATGTGGGCCCTTAGTCTGAGCCACTCCGCAATGATTTATTTCCCTTACTGCACATGTGTTAAGAGACAGAATTTTTCAATGTGAGCATGTTTAGGCAAGCCCCGTGTGCACCATGACATGGACGGCATTTGACTGTCTCCTGCCTCTATCACTAGTTCAACTCTTCCTTTCCTTAATTCTCTACAGGAGTTGCTCTATGCAATCACCCGGTTAATTCTGGTTATTGCTGGTCATTTACAGACTTAAGAATGGGGTTTAGAGAGCATTTATAGTCGGCCATCTTGGCACACACCTGTGGTCCTAGCTACTCAGGAGACTGAGGCAGGAGAATTGCCTTCCTCGAGGTGGAGGTCGCAGTCAACTGAGATCATGCCACTGCACTCCAGCAGCCTGGGCAACAGAGTGAGAAACTGTCTCAAAAAACAAAAACAAAACAATAAAAAAACACGCACACACAGCACACACAAATAATATTTTATTTCAGCAGGAGCTCAAATATAAAACGTAAGTAGTGCTTTGGAGTGGACAATATTGAAACATATGTCAGTACTTTCATTCCTTGGTATTTTTGCTCCTGGTTTCACCACAGCCATATCGTTACTTTGCCACTTTGTCACCACTTTGATTCCTAAAGCAGCCTCTTCTCTATATTCCTCTTGAATAAATAATGTTTTCAACATACCTTGGACTGTCAATGTAGGTTGCCAGCTATCAATTTGTTCACTTCCTAATATTGTGGTTTTTGTAAAAGTATCTTTAGTAGGACTTGCTGTTATATCTCAGTTAAATATATAAAAATGATAGCTTTTAATAATTGATTTTCTTTTGGGTTTTTTTCTGTATGAGTTAAATGGTCAAGCCTAAATTCTCACATAAATCATACCATGTTTCAGTCTTAAGATATTTAATGGTTATTCATTTTTATATTCAGTATTTATACTTAGCTATATAATGAATGAAAAAATGAGTATATATAAAACTAAAATGAGTATATATAGATAAAATAAACTGAAATAAACTAAAAATAAATTACTATACATTCATTGGTATGTGTATATATGTATATACAATATATAATATATAATTATATACACTATATGAGTGTGTATATATATTTTTATTTTTATTTTATTTTAGTGTGTATATATATACTAAAATCATTTTTATTTCATTTTATTCCATTTTAGTGTGTATATAGACATTTAGTGTCTCATACATTTTAGTGTATATATAGACATTAAGAGTCTTATACTTTTAGTGTGTGCATATATATGCTAAATGTCTATATATACAATAAATGTGCTTGTGTGTATTGTGTATATGTACAATAAATGTGCTTTTGTGTGTGTGTGTGTGTGTATAGTTAGTAATAGCTAACTAAGTGCAAGGCCCTAGTCTGGTCACTTTTTCTCTTGACAATAAGCTCAATGAAGGTAAAAATCATTTTAAGGCCCATTTATTGTGCAGAGTTGAGTTCATGACTGGCCTTTGTCAATGCTGAGATTATAATATAATGGAAGAGACTAATACTAATAAGAAACTTAAAGTGTTATGTCAAAGAGGTTCATAATGCAGTGAAAACTCTTTTAGGGGAAATTGACTCAGTCAAGGAGGATAGGAAAGTCTTCCCTGAAAATGAGATGGTATATCATGCAATGAGGATGTGTATGTTTTAATTTAGATAAAGGAAAGATAGTTCTTGGAGCAATCTAGAACTGTGCTGGAGATTGGGAGACTGAAAGTATATAGGCAGACTGGATAACAGGTTAAGGGAGATGTCTACCTGACAAATGACAATAGTTCAGACCAATAGAGGATGATGTGAAAATTTTGAGGAGTAGTTGTGTATGAAAGGTAATTTGGGGGCTCAGATGGCAGGGATTTCATGGTTGTCAAAAACACCAGCAGAAAAGCACCCCCCGGTCTCCTTAACTCAGTCCTTAGGAACTGATAAATCAATGTCTCTTTTCTGTTAACTAGTTATTCTTTCTTACTTATCTCCATATCAATCAACTAATGTAAAGGTTTGCATTCCACTGTGAAATGTTTGCTTTGCGATATTCTCAGTTTTTCCTTAGAGCCTAATGTGTCTTATTCTTGGTAAGTGCTCAATGTTCATTGAACTAAATTTAATGTTACTTTATTTTTTTTTTATCAAAACATCATTATTACTATTGGCCAAAAAGCATGGCTTGAAAGAATCATGATAATCATTCTTTCATCTCTAGAGTCCTATGGGTTATGACACAAATACAAATGAGGGGGAATCTATGATTAAGAATATATGTTTTGATAAATTATCTAAGCCCCTATGCTGTACTAGGATTTGGAATCAGCCTAAGGGCATTCAGCAAATTATCTAGACATGAGATGGTTTGACCACCTTGAACCAATTAATTGTCCCTAAATGTTGCATAGTATAATTAAATCATATTAAGCCAAAAGATAGTTGTTATTTCTTCTGTTTACATATATTCAGTTGAAAGCATTCCCGTGTTATCTTTAAAAGGATGCTTTCATAATTCATGTTTAATGATGTCCCACAATCTTTTAGAAGATTACTAAAGGAGATAATAATGGAAGTACCAGTTCTACAATTGGATAGTAGATGAGCTTATTTATTAAGTACTCAAGGCTAAAATTTTGATGAGAAAGAACATGGCAAGTTAAAACACTATTCAAATTGTGATATTATTGTTTCCTCTACATATATAGAAAGCCATTGATATCTAGAAAAAAATTATTACCACCTATGTTTTATCATGCCAGAAAAAATAATAAATGTTTACTTTTTAAAATATACATTTGGCCCATATATTTAAATAGACTTCTTTAGGTCTTAAATTTTAGTAGTAGATTAAATATAATGCTGCCTGATGCCAAAATAGCAGCTGACATACTACCTAGCATTTTCTTATTGCAGGATGGCAAAACTCACAGAAATTAATATGATATTTTAGGTATTCTGGGCTTTTTCGTAATTCACATAGAAAGCCCATGATTATTCTCTGCTAAATTGGAGATAAAGAAGAATAGTATTTATATAAGGAATATTAACAGAATGAAATGACTTTGAAATTGTAATTGAAAGACTTGGTATTGCAATTTAGTAAGTTTTGTGAAGGGTTCAGAAATCAATATTTGGGATGTTTATTTGTTGTCTCTAAACTAGCTTTAAAATATGCTTTATATTATTGATAGCAATATGGGCAGTTTCCCAAATGTTTGTATATTGTGTTAATTAATTATCAGTAATGAAATATAGCAGCCATATTAAAAAGTTTTATACTGTGGCACAATTCTGATCTCCAAAATACGCCAAGTTAAACCCAAGTTTCTAATCTGGCTATTAATTTTATGTTTTAAATTCTGCTTTTAAGCTAAATTCTTAATAGCAAACAAATTATTTAACTGCAAGTTTTTACTTCGATTATATGCTTTAAATATGAAATGAAATATTGTATTCTGCATGTAGGTAGATAATATCTACTTGCATGCATGTAAATAATAAATATTAGCTATCTATTTTCTAATGTGACACGCTTAATTTTGTCAATCTTGTTTGATCTCTCCACTGTTAAGTTATTTTCCTGGAATCTTAACTTCTTAGACATTTGATGAAAATGATTAATTTTTCCTTCACTAACCCACAAACACAATAATATTTTCATCAATATTCAACTACAAATTGGAAATCTATTTTTTCTCTTATTTCTAAATGAATAATATAAGATAACAGGTTCTGATAGAATTTACAATCTTATAAATATCTTCACCATTTTTCCTAAATATGGAGCATCTAAATTTACTAGATTATTTTTTTCTTCTCTCAATTTCTGGTTTTAAGCTCTTAAGCCATTCACAAGGAAAGAAATGGGGAGGGTCAAGGGATGGTGGTCATTTCCTAGACACTGAAGTTCAACCGGCCTGAGGATACATCCTTTCTTGCTAATACTGGCTGTTTAAAAGTGGGGAAACCTTCTTCATGTTTAACACTTGAGTATTTTCCTCTCTAAAATGCAGAAAATATCTGGCTTGAAGTATTGTTGTGAGGATTAGAGGTAATTTATTTTCATATGCTTAGCAAAATGCTTGACTAAGAGAAAATGCTCACTAAATGCTTGTTTTTTCTGTGTGTGTTTGTTTTCTTAAGAAGCTCTTCCACCTTGGAAATCACTCACAGTTTTATTGCCATTTTGGAGCAAATTTAATAATATATGTATATGATGAAAGGATCCACTTTAACAGCTGTCTTCATTTTAAGCACAACTAATTGGGAAAGATCATGAATAATATTGCTAGTCAGAAAGCAGTGTGTTAATGCTGCTGTACGTATGCCATAGTGGCAGAATGGTATTTAGTATTCAGTGTGGGGAAGACAGCTGTAGGGATTGCTGAAAAAAGGTTTTTTTGAAGTTACTGTTTCCATGTAAGTCAAGATAATTATTCCCAAGTCTTAAGTACCTTTGAAATATAATTTTCAAGAAAGCATTTATTATTTTGAATGCAAGAGCAAATGTACCTTATGTTCTTTTACTTTTTT
>NW_012105842.1:999644-1001820 GCF_000951045.1 Mandrillus leucophaeus
GAATTTACAATCTTATAAATATCTTCACCATTTTTCCTAAATATGGAGCATCTAAATTTACTAGATTATTTTTTTCTTCTCTCAATTTCTGGTTTTAAGCTCTTAAGCCATTCACAAGGAAAGAAATGGGGAGGGTCAAGGGATGGTGGTCATTTCCTAGACACTGAAGTTCAACCGGCCTGAGGATACATCCTTTCTTGCTAATACTGGCTGTTTAAAACTGGGGAAACCTTCTTCATGTTTAACACTTGAGTATTTTCCTCTCTAAAATGCAGAAAATATCTGGCTTGAAGTATTGTTGTGAGGATTAGAGGTAATTTATTTTCATATGCTTAGCAAAATGCTTGACTAAGAGAAAATGCTCACTAAATGCTTGTTTTTTCTGTGTGTGTTTGTTTTCTTAAGAAGCTCTTCCACCTTGGAAATCACTCACAGTTTTATTGCCATTTTGGAGCAAATTTAATAATATATGTATATGATGAAAGGATCCACTTTAACAGCTGTCTTCATTTTAAGCACAACTAATTGGGAAAGATCATGAATAATATTGCTAGTCAGAAAGCAGTGTGTTAATGCTGCTGTACGTATGCCATAGTGGCAGAATGGTATTTAGTATTCAGTGTGGGGAAGACAGCTGTAGGGATTGCTGAAAAAAGGTTTTTTTGAAGTTACTGTTTCCATGTAAGTCAAGATAATTATTCCCAAGTCTTAAGTACCTTTGAAATATAATTTTCAAGAAAGCATTTATTATTTTGAATGCAAGAGCAAATGTACCTTATGTTCTTTTACTTTTTTAATATTAAAACAAACTATTATATACTTTATTGTCATTTATTTAAAAATATTTTGGACATTTGGTTGGATAAAATACCACAAAAATTAAAATAAAGAATTTTAAAAGTAGAAAGACTGATATACTAAACAATAACAGTTATGATTCAATTTCAAAAGTTGTTCTTGATTGAACTAATAATTTTTTTGTTTTACCCCTTCAGTGCAAAAATAACTCTTCATTTCTAAAGGTTTTAAGTTGGTTTTCAAAATACAGTGACAAACTTCCCTGTTGGTCATTGAATTTGAGATATCATCCAAACTGAAAACAAAGAACTATAGTTTAGACCTGATAAGTAAAATGAATGGAACAGTATTCTGTTTGAAATAAAAACTAATACCTTTGTTTTGCCTTTCAGAGGAGGAACTTTCATCATGATAATTCGATGTACTTTGACATATATTTTGAAATAATAATTTATATTTCTTGAAATTAATATGCTCACTAAAATCATCATACATTTTAAGGAAATGTTTTGAATTATATACAAATATAGTGAACTTGCTGTTTTATAACTTGTTAATGTTGACTATTTTCGTATTTATTATTTTTAAGAACATTGAAGTTTCAGAGCTCATTTTGGTTTTTTAAGGTTATATATTTGGAGAAAGGGAGAAGAGAAATCTGATTAAAGAGTCTGTAACATTGGCCGGGTGGTGTGGCTCACGCCTGTAATCCCAGCGCTTTGGGAGGCCGAGACGATCGGATCACGAGGTCAGGAGTTCGAGACTGGCCTGACCAATATGGTAAAACCCCATCTCTACTAAAAATGCAAAAATTAGCTGGGCGTGGTGGTGCGCGCCTGTAGTCCCAGCTACTCTGGAGGCTGAGGCAGGAGAATCGTCTGAATCTGGGAGGCGGAGGTTGCAGGGAGCGGAGATCATGCCACTGCGTTCCAGCCTGGGCAACAGAACGAGGCTGCATCTCAAAAATCAAACAAACAAACAAAAAAACAGTCTGTGACACATTAGTCATCCTATGACTCCTTTACTCAAAGTTCAATAATTATATTTTTAGTGCTTGTGTAAGTGTTCTTAATTCCTATGTTCTTATTCAAATCCTCACACTGAATTGCATGGTCTTTAATTTTCTCTCTATCGATGGGATTTCTAATCATAGTGATTAGATGTTGTTGACATGGTAATGCATCCAGTAACTATCATTTTCATTTTCTCACTGACTACATCCATAAGCAATATAGACAGAATTTTTTTTTACCTTTTTATTTTTTTACTTTGTAAATTATCATTATTGAAATATAACTTACATAAGATGTACTCATCTTAATTGTGGAGTCCCATTTGTTTTGACAAATGCTTTTGATAACATTTAATCACCATAACA
>NW_012105842.1:1002845-1006180 GCF_000951045.1 Mandrillus leucophaeus
TATTTAGCATATTCATAAATATTTCTTTGTGGTGATAATATGTAAAATTCTTCTAGCCATTTTGAAATGTACAGTACAATAATATTAACAATAGTTACCCTACTGAGCAATAGAACACCAGAGCCTATTCCTCCCATCTAACTGTAAATTTGTACCTGGTAACGAATCTCTTCCTCTCGTGTCCAGTCCCCTACCCTTCTTTGCCTCTCATAATCACTGTTCTACTCACTCCTTCTATGAGTTCAAGTTCTTTAGATTCCATATACGAGTGGAATCATTTAGTATTTGTCTTTCTCTGTCTTGGAGGACATTTAATATAATGTCCTCTAAGTTTATTCATGTTGCCAAAAATGAGGACTTTCATTTATTTTTATGGCTGAACAGTATTCCTTTGTGCATATTTACCACGTTTTCTTTATCTTTTGATATTTAGGTTGACTTAATATCTTGGGTATTGTGAATAGTGCTGCAATGAACATGGAAATGCAGATATCTCTTTGACACATTGATATCATTTCCTTTGAATATGTAGTGGGATTGCTGCATCATATGGTAGTTCTATTTTTAATTTTAGAGAAACTTCCCTACTGTTTCCCATAATGGCTGCACTAATTTACATTTCCACCAAAAATGTACAACAATTCATCTTTCTCCACATTTGTGCCAATATTGGATTTGAGCAATTTTAGGAGCACCTTTTGAAGAACAGATTTTAATTTTAAAAAAAAGTACATGTATCATTTTGAATAATTTCTCACACAGATTTTGAGGACATATTGATAATAGATATATCTGAAAAAAATTGGTCTTAGAATATATAGAGAAAGCTTACAACTAAATGATAAATCATCAATAAACCCATAAAGCACCTTTACATTTTCTTAACTCTTTCAAAGGGCAGAAGTTTCTTTTTTTGTATGCCTGTAATATCATAAAATTTTGTGTATTTTAAGGTAACTAAACTTTTCCCCTATGTCAGATTCTAGAAGATATGTCTTCATCATTTTCATTTAGATTTATATACAACATCTTATTTTGTTTAAAAGTAAAAACAATTGATACTCATTTTGCTCCAAGTGGATATTGATTTGTTCTAGCAATATTTGTTTAAAACGCTTACCTTAGCCGGGCACGGTGGCTCACGCCTGTAATCCCAGCACTTTGGGAGGCCGAGACGGGCGGATCACGAGGTCAGGAGATCGAGACCATCCTGGCTAACACGGTGAAACCCCGTCTCTACTAAAAAATACAAAAAACTAGCCGGGCAAGGTGGCGGGCGCCTGTAGTCCCAGCTACTCGGGAGCCTGAGGCAGGAGAATGGCATAAACCCAGGAGGCGGAGCTTGCAGTGAGCTGAGATCCGGCCACTGCACTCCAGCCGGGGCCACAGAGCCAGACTCCGTCTCAAAAAACAAAAACAAAAACAAAAACAAAACAAAAAACCCCCGCTTACCTTAGTACTTAAAAGTTGACTATATTTTGTGGGTCTATTTCTGGACCATTTATCCTGTTATATTGTCTTACACATGTGCTTATACCAAAAACATACTGCCTCAACTACTGAAACTTAAGTTCAAGTCTTTAAATTGAGTAAGTACTCCAACTTTTTCTTTTTTTCCTAAAAGTTTTTGACTAGTTGTTTCTATTATAAGTTTACACATTTCTTTTAGAATCAATTTGTCAATTTCTACAAAATTAAGTTGGAGCAGATATTACTGACATCTAAAATATAGATTTAATCTTGGAGACTGTTTTCTAGAATGGGAGCATGAGAAACTGCATGGAACCTATCCTCAAACAACCAACCATCACTACACATGAATATAATAATAAAAAACAATTAAAATATCTGGAAATCCTGTTGTTCTACGGAAGATGAAGAAACATTTATTCAAGAAAGTACACTAAATTGGGAAAGAGCTTCTAGAGTCTATGTCACTTGAGCCAAAACCTGTTCTCTTTTGCCAGAGCTCAGTATGATGAACCTCCTCTATGGGTTGATGCAGATAAGAGCAAAGGCCTCACTCTGTACACAGGTTTCATTCTAGCACTACAACATGTCCGTGGGAAAGAGAGGCTACCAAGATTTCTCACATTCCCCCAGTTTTAAATTTCAGAACCTTACAGCAAGAAAAAACAGCTGCAAATTCTGGGGCGGACTTACTCTATCCAGCCCCCATTTCTCCATGAAAGCTCTACCTCACGCATGGTAGGCAAATAATACTGGAGTACTAATTGCCCTCTCACATTCTCATTTTAAAGGTGGATGTCTCATGCCAGAGTAGAAAAGCCAAGAGTTAAGAAGCCACTGCCCCAATTCAGCACTTTGCTTATAAAACAGGGTTGTCACTCTGAGATAAGTATGGCACTGTCCCCATGCTCAGCTCTGGAATGGTGGTGCAGAGGTTTTGCCCAGGGGAGGGGCAAACATGAAAACCATGTGCTCCAAAGTCCTCAGTAAAGGAACTGTGTTTATTTGAAGACCATGGAGCAACTCAGACCTAAGTGTGGTATGGAAAATAATAAGTGTTTTGTTGATAAGCCATTAAAAGGAGGCTTATAGTAACATGAGATTTGGAAGCTAAACCTTAAACTGTTTAGACACTTAACAGAGACAAGCAGGGAAAGTAAAAGATGAGAAGAGCCTTGCTGGGATCTGAAAGAGAGTAGACCTAATGTGTATCTCTGCGAGGAGGACTGCATTTAATTGGATCAGCCTGGTTATTTCCCCAGAGTATTATTATTATTATTATTAAAAACAGTAGAACAATCAACTGGAAATTAGTTATGGCTATCAGTTGGGTGTGATAGCAACAAGAGAGACACCGTTGCAAATAAATCAGAGAAACTAACAGCCCAAAGGAGTTCTGCTGAAACCACTGTTATCCCAAGGAAATTGTGTGCATGTTCAAGGCTGTGCCTTCTGAGGAAGAACATCAGAGGCTGCATAGTCTGGAGAAATCACTGATACAGTCCCTCCAAGAAATTGAAAGTATAAACAGTCACCAAAAATAATAAGATGTCTTGGAGAAAGGTATAGATCAGTGTATAGACTTGCTACAAAGCAGTATTTAAAGGGCCAATTATGAACAAAAATTTATAACAAATACAAAAAGAAAAAACCTGAAATGTGTAAACCATACACAAGGAAAAAAATTAAATAGTCAACCATAACTGTCACCGAGAAGTCCTAGTTTTCAAATTTAACAGACAAATGAATATCTCCGAAAGCTATTATATGTAAGTTAACTAAAAGGAACCATGCTTAAGGAAGTAAAAAAAGATACAATGGCAATGTGCAATTAAATGGAGTATATTAACAAAGAGTTGGGAAAG
>NW_012105842.1:1006230-1029258 GCF_000951045.1 Mandrillus leucophaeus
CCCAAAGGAGTTCTGCTGAAACCACTGTTATCCCAAGGAAATTGTGTGCATGTTCAAGGCTGTGCCTTCTGAGGAAGAACATCAGAGGCTGCATAGTCTGGAGAAATCACTGATACAGTCCCTCCAAGAAATTGAAAGTATAAACAGTCACCAAAAATAATAAGATGTCTTGGAGAAAGGTATAGATCAGTGTATAGACTTGCTACAAAGCAGTATTTAAAGGGCCAATTATGAACAAAAATTTATAACAAATACAAAAAGAAAAAACCTGAAATGTGTAAACCATACACAAGGAAAAAAATTAAATAGTCAACCATAACTGTCACCGAGAAGTCCTAGTTTTCAAATTTAACAGACAAATGAATATCTCCGAAAGCTATTATATGTAAGTTAACTAAAAGGAACCATGCTTAAGGAAGTAAAAAAAGATACAATGGCAATGTGCAATTAAATGGAGTATATTAACAAAGAGTTGGGAAAGATAAAGAAGAACTAAATTAAAACTCCAGAGTAATTTAATTTTAAAAAATAATAAAATAAAAAAATTATCAGAGAGGATTAATAGTAGAATGTACTGGTAGAAGAAAAAACAGCAAAGATTATGATGGATTAATAAAAACTAAATAGTCTTAACAACAAAGAGAAAAACCAAGGAGTATGAAACAGGGCCTTTGCAAAAATGTGATACTTCATTAAGCACACTAATGTAACTATGCTTGGAGTTTCAGAAAGAATGAACAGAGCAATAGATCAGAAAAAGTATACAAATAAATAAAGGCAGGAAATGCACATCTGATGAAAAACATTCATTGGCATACCTAAGAAGTTCAATGATCTCCAAGCAAGGCAAAAAAATCCAAACTCAGATATATCTGAGTGTGGAAATACTGAAAGTGAAAGGCAAAGAAAAAAATCTTGAAAGCATGAAGTCAAAAATCACTGATTGCAAAAAAGTTAGCCCAATGAAATTTACAACTGACATCTCATCAGAAACAATGGAAGCTACAAAAGGTTGTAAGTTGACACACACAAAGTTTGGGAAAAAGTAACAGAAACACTGTATTTCAAAAATGGGAGCAAAATAAAAACACAACCAAATTTTGTTGCCAGCACATCTGCCTTACAAAAAATACTTGATAAGATTATTTAGGCTCAAATAAAATGATTCAAGACTGATCAATTCCATATTAAAAAAAAAAGTAACACCACACTGGTAAAGGCAATTATGCAATTATGAAAGACAGTCAGTATCAAGGTATATTTCTTCCTTCTATCTTTAACCAATTTGGAAAGCAATTGTATAAAATAAATCATACTGAATTTTATTATTAAGTTTATGATAGGTAGACACACAACATATTTAGCAAAAACAGCACAAAGAAGTTGGTGTGAGTGAAACTGAATTGAAGTAAGGAAATGACAGTGTTTGAGTTATTGACTCAAATATGCATGAAGAAATTAAGAGAAACAAAAAAAGTAAATATTAAAGGTAAATTTAAAAAAGTATTTGTAATTAGAGCTTCTTTAAATGGCATACAATTTTATAAAGTAATAATCATAACAATGTAGTTTTGAATTTGTAATGAATATACAAGTTTTATATATATAAATAATTTTAGTATCAGAAGAGGGAAAAGGACATAGAGTTATATAAGATTAACATTTCTGCATTTCACTGGAATTACATTAGCATAAAACTAAAACAGAAACTGATAATTTACAATGTATATTTTAAGCTAAAGATTAACCACTAAATAAACGTAGTGAAATATGATTTAAGAAACTAAAATGACACAACAGGATATATTATTTTAAGAAATAATAAAGCAGTAAAATAATAGAGGAACAAAAATGGTATAAAGGTACCACCAAGAGTCAACCCTGATGTAAACTGTGGGCTTTGAGTGATGATAATGTGTTTATGTAGGTTCATCAATTTTAACAATTGTACCACTCTGGTGAAAGATATTTATAATGTCAGAGGTATGTTTGTGTGGGAGTATCAGGTACATGAGCATCTCTGTACCTTCCTCTTGGTTTTGCACTGAAACCTACAACCAGTATAAAAAATAAAGTCTTTTTAAAATAACATGAGGTATATAGCAATTAAAAATAAAAATAGCAAACTAAACTCACATGTATCAATAACATTAAATGCAAATGGTTTAAGAAATACAATAAAAAGGAAAGATTCTGAAATTGTTTTAAACAACAAGTAAAAAACAATATGTTTCAACCATATGCTGCAGGAGTCACACTTCAGATTTAATGATACAAATACGTTCTAGGTAAAAGGATAGGAAAATGCATAATATGCAACATGGAGCCAAAAGAAACCAAGGCTGGGCACAATGGCTCATGCGTATAATCCATGCACTTTGGGAAGCCAAGGTGGATGGATCACGTGAGCTCACCAGTTCTAGACCAGTCTGGGAAACATGGCAACACCCCGTCTCTACCAGAAATACAAATATTAGCCAGGTATGGTGGTGTGTGCCTGGAGTTACAGCTGCTTGGGAGGCTGAGGTGCAGGGATTGCTGGAGCTTGGGAGATGGAGGTTGCAGGGAGCTGAGATTGCGCCACTGCACTTCAGTCTGAGTAACAGAGCAAGACTAATTCTAAAAAAAAAAAAAAAAAAAAAAAAAAAGAAACTCAAAGTAATCTGGAATAGCTGTACTTACATAAGAGCCTTAAAAATGAAGATTATTACTTGAGCAAAGAAAAACATCTTACAATGAAAAAAGATATATTTATCAACAAATCTACACATACCTAGCAATAGAACTCCATAATACATAAGGCAAAACTGACATAAATAAAGGGTGAAAAGGACAAGGCAACAATGGTAATTACAGACTTCAGTAATAATACAGGCATACCTCCTTTTGTAGAATTTGATTAATTGTGCATCACAGATACTACATTTATCAAAAATTGTTTTGTAGCAACCCCTGCATCAAACAAGCCTATCAGAGTCAATTTTCCAACAGCACGTACTCATTTTCTACATGTAATAGTCTGTTCTCACACTAGTAGTAAAGACATACCTGAGACTGGATAATTTGTAAAGGAAAGGGGTTTACTTGACTCACAGCTCCACAGGGTTGAGGAGACCTCAGAAAACTTCTACTCATGGTGGAAGGGGAAGCAAACATTTCCTTCCTCATGTTGTGAATGGAAGAAGAAGTGCCAAGCCCAAAGAGGGAAAAGACCCTTATAAAACCATCAGCTCTTACGAGAATTCACTCACTATCATGAGAACAGTATGAGGGTAACTGCTCCCATGATTAGATTACCTCCTATCAGGCTCCTCCTGCAACATACGGAGATTATGGGCTCTAAAATTCAAGAAGACATTTCAGTGGGAACAAAGCCAAACCGTATCATTCTGCCTCTGGCCCCTTTCTTTCTTTTCTTTCTGTCTTTTTTGAGACGGAGACTTGCACTGTCACCCAGGCTGGAGTGCAGTGACGCAATCTCGGCTCACTGCAAGCTCTGCCTCCTGGATTCACGTCATTCTCCTACTTCAGCCTCCCAAGTAGCTGGGACTACAGGTGCCCATCACCAGGCCCAGCTAATTTTTTGTATTTTTAGTAGAGACGGGGTTTCACCGTGTTAACCACGATGGTCTTGAACTCCTGACCTCGTGATCCGCCCACTTTGGCCTCCCAAAGTGCTGGGATTACAGGCATGAGCCACCATGCCTGGCCCCCTTTCAAATCATATGTTCTCACATTTAAAAATACAATTATGCTCTTCCAACAGTCCCCAAATCTTAACTCATTCCAGCATTAACTCAAAATTTCAAGCACAAATTCTTATCTGAGACAAGACGTGTCCAAAATCCAATAGGGCAGTTATTAAATCTTAAAATTACAAAATGATCTCCTTTGACTCCGTATCTCATATCCAGATCATGCTGATGCAAGTGGTGGACTCCCACAGCCTTGGGCTGTGGTTTTGCAGGGTACAGACCCCTCCTGGTTGCTTTCATGGCTGGTGTTGAGTATCTACAGCTTTTCCATGCGCATGGTGCAAGCTTTTGATGGGTATACCATTCTGGGGTCTGGAGGATAGTGGCCGCCTTCTCACAACTCCACTAAGCAGTACCCCAGTGGGGTCTCTATGTGGGGACTCCAACCCCACATTTCCCTTCCACACTGCCTTAGCAGATGTTTGCCATAAGGGCCCCACCCTTGAACCAAACTTCTGCCTGGACATCCAGGTGTTTCCATACATTCTTTGGTCTAGGCAGAGGTTCCCAAACCTCAATTCTTCTGTGCATATGCAAACCCAACACCTTATGGAAGCTTCCAAGGCGTGGGGCGTCTACCCTCTGAAGTAATGGCATTAGCTGTACCTTGGGCCCTTTTAGCAATAACTGTAGCTGAAGCAGCTGGGATGCACGGTGCCATGTGTTGAGGCTGCACAGAGCATGGTGGGGAGGCTCTGGACCTGGCTCGCTAAACCATTTTTTTTCTCCTAGGCCTCTAGGCCTGTGATGGGAGGGGCTGCCATAAAGGTCCCTGATATGCTCTGGAGACATTTTCCCCATTGTCTTGGTGATTAACATTTGCCTCCTTGTTACTTATAGAAATATCTGCAGTCAGCTTAAATTTCCCCCTGAAAGTGTTTGCTTGTTTGTTTGCTTGTTTTTTGTTTTTTGTTTTTCCTGTTTCATCATCAGGCTGCAAAATTTCCAGACTTTTTTGCTCTGCTTCCTCTTGAACACTTTGCCACTTAGAAATTTCTTCCACCACATACTCTAAATCATCTCTCTCAAGTTCAAAGTTCCACAGATCTATAGGGTAGAGGCAAAATGCCACCATTCTATTTGCATAACAAGAGTGACCTTTATTCCAGTTTCCAACAATTTCCTCCTCTCCATCTGAGACCACCACAGACAGGACTTCATTGGCCATATCACTATCATCATTTTGGTCAAAGCCATTGAACAAGTCTCTAGGAAGATCCAGCTTTCCTGCATATTCCTTTCTTCTGAGCCCTCCAAGTCTCTAAGAAGTTCCAAACATTCCCACATTTTTCTGTCTTCTTCTGAGTCCTGTAAACTGTTCCAACCTCTGCCTGTTACCAAGTTCCAAAGTTGCTTCCACATTTTCAGGTATTACTGAAGCTCCCTACTCTATCAGTACTAATTTATTGCTTTAGTCTGATCTCATGCTGCTAATAAAGACATACCTGAGACTGGGTGATTGATAAAGGAAAGGGGTTTATTTGTCTTACAGTTCAGCATGGCTGCAGAGGCCTCAGAAAACTGACAATCATGGCAGAAGGGGAAGCAATCATGTCCTTTTTTACAAGGCAACAGGAAGGAGAATTGCCTAGCCAAAAGGGGAAAAAGCCCCTTATACAACCATCAGATCTTGTGAGAATTCACTCACTATCATGAAAGCAGCACAAGGGAAACTGCTCCCATGATTAAACCCCCTACTGTGCTCTTCCCACAACATGTGGGGATTATGGGCACTACAGTTCAAGATGAGATTTGGGTGGCGATACAGCCAAACAATATTACTAGCAGTGTGACACAAGTTGTAATTCTTGCAAAGTTCGAACTTTTAAATAATTTTATCTGTTATGATCTATGATCAGTGATCCTTAATGTTGCTACTGTAGTTGTTTTGGGGAGCCTCAAACCATGCCCATAAGTTTAATAACAAGGCAAGGTTATCTCTGCTTTCACAAGTAATAGCCAAAATTTTGTTGGAGGTTCTAGCCAGGGCAATTCAGTAAAAACATGAAATAAAAGTCATCAAGATTGATAAGACATAAAATAGCTGTTTGCAGATAACATAATCTTGGATATAGAGAATGTTAAATATCCACTAAAATTCTATTGGAATTAATACATGAGTTTAGGAAAGGTCACAAGGTACATGTCAATATATATAAGCCAACTACATTTCTACATACAATGAACAACCTGAAAACAACTTAGGAAAACAATTTCATTTATAGTAGCAGTACAAAGAACAAAGTAACTATGGATACATTTAACCAAAGAAGTGCAAAGCATGTACTCTGGAAAATACAAAACATTGGGGAAATAAATTAAAAAGATACTGGCTATCAAGGCAATGCAAATCAAAGCCACAATGAGATACCACCTCACACTCACTAAGATGGCTATTATCAAAAGAAAAGATAACTGTTGTTGAGGAAGTGGATAAATTGAAACACTATGCACTGTTGGTAGTTGTTTTGGAAAATAAGTCTGGCAACAACTCAAAAGGCTAAACTTAATATACCATCCAGCAATTGTACTCCTAGGTATATACCCAAGACAACTGGAAAAAGTTACCCATGACATTTGTACATGAATCATCATGGCAACAACATTCCTAATAGTTAAGTGAATAAATGCATAAAATTTGGTGTATCCATACAACTGAATATTTTAAAAAATTAAAAAATGAAGTACTGATAGAAGAAATAACATGGATGAACCTTGAAAACATTGGTTAACAAAAATATCCAGTCACAAAAAAATCAAATATTGTATGATTTCATTTATGTGAAATGTCTAGAATAGGCAAATTTATAGAGATAAAGAGTGATTACTGCCTATTACTGAAACTAGAAAAGGTGGTAAGGGACAGTTAGGGGTTACGAAAAGTGTGGAGTGATTGCTAGTTAATGTGGGATGATAAAATGATCTAAAATTAATCATGGTGTTATATGTACAAGCCTATGAACATTTGGAAAACCACTGGATTGTACTTTGTAGATGTGTCAGTTCTATGGTATGGGAATATACCTCAATAAAGTTGTTAAAAAAGAGCTTTCTAATTCATCAACATTGCATATCTCTTCATTTATAATCTTCATTTTCTTTCAGCAGTGTCCTGTAGTTTTCAATGTACAGGACTTGCACACGATTTGTGTGTGTGTTTCTATTCTTAATATTATTTCAACAGCAGATTTTGTTCCAATTTCCAATTATTAATTGCCAGCATATGGCAATGCAATTGACTTTTTAGTATTCACCTTTTACATTGAATATGTGCTAAATTCACCTTTCAGTAGCTTTTTTGCTTATTACTTGTTTTTTTCTACATAATGTATTATTATATGTAGACAAAGTTTAAAAAATAATTGTAGATGTGTATATAGTGCCTTTATTTTCATTAACTCATTTCACTTTCAAGGACCTTCAGTACAAAACTGAATAGAATATAGAAAGCAGGCAAGTTGTCCATTTCTGAATTTTAGTGGAAAAGTGATAAACCTCTCAACACTGTATTTTTAATCAAATTGGGGAAATTTCTTATTGGATCCTTTAGGATCTGACTTTTAAGTTTCTTCAGGTGTGGTTACAATAGACTACTTTTTTATTGTGGAAATAACATTTAACATGAGATATACTATCTTTAGAAAATCTAAGTTCACAGTACAGTTCTCCCTCTGTTGTTTTGTTTTATGATTGACATATAATAATTGTATATAACTATGAGGTATTTGCCATATTTCAATATATGCATTTATTGTGTAAAAATCAAATAAGGGTAATTAGCATTATCCATCATCTTAAACATTTATCATTTATTTGTAATGAGAACATTCAAAAACCTCTCTTAAAGCTATTTTGAAATATACAAAAAGCTATTTAGTATTGTATGATTATGCAATACCAATATACAATATATAATATTATTCTCTCTAGTTATCTTACTATGGAATAGAATGTCAGGGCTTATTTTTCATATGTAACTGTAGCTTTTTCCTGATGACCTGTTTCTCCCCTTCCCTTCTCCTCCTTATCCTCTGTTAACCACTATTCTACTCTTTACTTCTTGAATTCAACTTACTTAGATTTCACATATAAATAAGATCATGTGGTATTTCTCCCTCTGTGCCTAGCTTAATTCACTTAACATAATGTCCTTCAGGTTCATTTATGTTGCCACAAAAGCCAGGATTTCATTTATTTTTGTGGCTGAATAGTATTCAATTGTGTAAATATACCATGTTTTCTTTATCTATTCACTTGTTGATGGACTCTTAGGTGGATTCCATATTTTGGCCAATGTAAAAAGTGCTGCAATAAATATAGGAGTGAAAATATATTTTCCACATAGTGATTTTCTTTCCTTTGGATAGATACCAAGTAGTATGACTGCTGGATCACATAGTAGTTCTATATTTAATTTTTTGAAGAAACTACATAGTGTTTTCCATCATGGTTATATTAATTTACATTCCTACAAGCAGGCAGTGAGTAAGAGCTTACTTTGTTAGTATTTCCTCTCCAATACATGTTCCTTTTGATTTTTCAGTAGTAGCCATTCTAACTAAAATGAGGTGATAGCTCATTATAATTTTGATTTGCATTTCTCTGATGATTAGTGATATTGAGCATTTTTCTTTTCATATATCCATTGGCCATTTGCACGTCTTCTCTTAGATATATCTTAGTCTTTTGCCAATTTTTGATTGGATTGTTTTGTTGTTGTTTAGTTGTTTTGTTGCTTACATATTTTGAATATTAACTGCTTATCAGATATATAGTTGGCAAATATATTCTCCCATTTTACAGGTTGTCTCTTTGCTCTGTTGATTGTTTCATTTGCTGATGTAATCCCATTTGTCTGTATTTGCTTTTATTACATCTGCTTTTGGAGTTTTATCCAAAAAAAGTTTTCCTAGACCAATTTCATGGAGCTTTTCTACTATGTTTTCTTCTAATAGTTGTGTAGTTTTTGATCATACAGTTAAGTCTTTAGTCAATTTTTGTTGACTTTCGTATGTGGTAAGAAAAAAAGGCCTAATTTTACTTTTCTTTATGTGAATATCCAGTTTTCTCAGCATCATTTATTAAAGTGGCTTTTCTCTATCCATTCTGCATACTTAACACTTTTACCTAAACTCAGTTTTCTGTAGATGCATGGATATATTTACGGATTTTCTATTGGTCTATGTATCTGTTTCTGTGCTAGTACCATGGTGCTTTGGTTGTGATAGCTTTGTAGTATGTTTTAAAATCAGGTAGTGTGATGGCACCAATTTTGTTATTATTGCTGAAGATTGCTTTGGCTATTTGGGGTTTTTGTGGTTCAATATGTTTTTAGTTTTCATTTTCTATTTCTGTGAAGAGTATCACTGGTACTTTCATAGGGATAGGATTAAAACTACAGATCATTTTGTTGACTATTTTATATAAATGGAACCATTCACATAAATCACCCATTTATTCTTCTGTGGTTGACTTGTTTCACTGAGCATACTATCCTCACATTTCATCCATGTTGTAGCATATGGCACAATTTTTTCATTTGAAGGCTTAATAATATTTCATTTTATGTGTATACTACTTTTCTTTATCCATTCACCCAGCAATGGACATTTAGATGGTTTCTATATCTTTGTTGTTGGTAATAATCCTGCAATAAGCATGGGAGTACAGATATCTCTTTGAGATCCTAATTTTAATTACTTTGGATTATTGCCCATAAGTGAGATTGCTGGATTGTAAAGTAGGTTTACTTATAGGTATTTTAGGAACCTCCAAACTATTTTCTTTAGGGGCTGTACCATTCACATTTTTG
The DNA here is from genome assembly GCF_000951045.1 of Mandrillus leucophaeus. Classification (NCBI taxonomy): domain Eukaryota; kingdom Metazoa; phylum Chordata; class Mammalia; order Primates; family Cercopithecidae; genus Mandrillus; species Mandrillus leucophaeus. Next base: position 1,015,798 of record NW_012105842.1, read on the forward strand.
AAAACCATACAGGGGAGTCCCCATTTCAATATATCCTCATAAACACTTTTTCTCTCTCTCTCTCTTATTTTAAAAAAATAGCTATCCTAACAAGTGGGAGGTGATATCTCTTTGTGGTTTTGATTTGCATTACCCTGATGATTAGTGAGACTGGGCATGTTTTCATACTATGCTGCCCATTTGTGTGTCTTGTTTGGAGTAACTTCTATTTAAGTCCTTTGTCCATTTAAAAAAAATGGATGATTTATTTATTTTACTGTTGATTTAGAAGAGTTCTTTATTTTAGATGACAACTATTTATCAGATATATGGTTTACAAATATTTTCTGCCATTCCATATGGTCCCTTTTCATTGTTTTGATTGTTTCATTTGCTGTGCGGAAGCTTTCTATTTTGATGTATTCTTATTTTTGCTTTTGTTGCCTATTGTTTTGTTATTCTATTGAAAAAATCATGGCCAAGACCAACATGAAGAAGCTTCTTTCCTATGTATTTTTATGAGTTTTATATTTTAAGGTCATGCATGTAATTAATCCTTTTTGAATTGATTTTTGAGTATAGTAAAGCTAAGTGTCTACTTTCATTCTTTTGCATGTAGACATCAAAGTTTTCCAACATCATTCATTGTAGAAACTATCCTTTCTCCATTCATTGTGTATCCTTGGCACCGTTGGCAAAGGTCAGCTGACTGTATTTGTGTGGGTTTATATTTCAAAATCATGGAGTATAATGCCTCTGGCTTTGTTCTTTTTTCTTTTTTCTTTTTTTTTTTTTGCTATCTAGGGTCATTTTTGGTTCTATATAAGCTTTAGAATTTTTTTCTCTCTCCGTAAAAAGTGGCATTGGAATTTTGATCCAGATTTCATTGAATCACTAGATCAACTTAGGATGTTTGGACATTTAAAAAATATTTAATCTCCTAATCTATAAACACACAATGTCTTTCCATTTATGTGTCTTTCATCTTTCATCAATGTTTTAGATTTTTCAGAGTACAAGTATTTCACCTTTTTATTTAAGTTTAATCATAAATATTTTGTTATTTTGATGCTGTTGTATAATGAAATTGTTTCCTGAGTTTCCTTTCTCGATAGTTCATTGTTGAGATATATAAACTCAACTAATTCTTGTATGCTGATTTTGTACTCTGTAGTTTTACTGAATTTGTTTATTACTTCTAACAAATAGAAGACATACAAATTGGAAAAGAAGTAGTAAAATTATGGATGCGTTCGGATGACACTATCACATATTTAGAAAACTCGAAGCACTCCATAAAATAGCCTTAAATTTAAGGCTAATTCACTACTACTATAAATTTGACCTTTTTCAGTTCTCTACTAAAACCTCTAGGCTTTAACAAAATCTTTCCATGATGCCTAGTCAGAACTTGCTTGTCTCCCTGTCCTACACATGGTATCTGGGATTTTTTTAGCTTTTCCTCACTGGTATTTATTCTTCCCCCATTGCTGCTTTTAACTGGCCTCATAAAATATCACCTTACACAGTTCAGTTTACTGTTAACCAGAGACCCAAGCTGTCCTCTATGCAGATGTCTGAAGTTCTTTTTCAGAGTAGCCCTGTCTGGCATTCTGCCTTCGATTTCCAGCCACCTTATATTCCTTGAATTCTGACCTCCGCATCTCCTCATCAAAACTATGCTGCTCTGCTCCATTCCCTATCTGTGCACTGAAAACTAAAGAGTGTCCTCAGAAAGAAAACCAGAGTGACTCTATAACTAACCTTGTTCAATTCTTCTTTTTATGGATCTCATAACTGACCTTTTCTCCCTAATGTGTGTAAAATATTGTTTCATATATATTCTCCAGGATTTTTGTTGTCGTTGTTGTTGTTGCATATGGTGGGAGGACAGTCTAGACTTCATTATTCTATAATGGCTGGAACCAAAAGTGTTTTCCATACCCAAAGTTTGTTGTCTAAAGATTCTTATAAATTTTTCAAGACATGTTTATATAAAAGTATAAAAAGGACTCACCCTCAAGTCAAAATAGTGACAAATGTAAAATTTATTAGAGGAAACTCTAATTTCTCAGTCTATCCCTGAAGTTATTTTATGTATTGAGTCTTTATGTTGTACAAACAGTTGTTACACAGCTTTTAATCTTCAAATATATGTAGAGCTATTATTATATTTTTCAACATGATAAGCAGCAGCTCATAGGATAGCACATACCTTTTCAAGATTGAAAAAATGTCCAAGCACAAAAAGCATAAAGAAGTTAAATAAAGCACTCATAATAAAGTAAGGAGTCATATGTGATTTTTATTTCAATTGTGATAAAGCATACATGCTTATGTGTTACACATGCACAATCATATGCATGAAATACTTCACTCATTAAAGTCCTGGTCAAAAAAAAGTAAGTAATGAGAGTTCTTAGTTCTCTATCCTTATTTTTAATTTGCTCAGTAAAGTTATTCAACTGGTTATTATTCTATCAACATATTTTACTGTCAGTCTGGAACATTTCTCCAATGACACTGATTTTCAAACAAATCCATCTGCATTTCCTTCTACCAGGATGCATATTTTCTCAGAATTATTTTAGTATAAACCTTCAATAATAACAAAGCTTAGCATGACAAATCTATGGATTTTAAGCTACTTTTAATATTTTAACATATAAACTCTAAAGTCTCTAAAATATTACTTAATGAACAATAATTTCTAGTTGTAAAATAATTGTACTTGCAAGTTTAGGCTAATTATAATTTTAACTATAATATATACAAATCTAATTTTATGCATTCATATAAATGTCCACAGTGAAATAGAATTTTAGCCATAATTCAAGGCAACTATGACTATATTCAATTGATCACCTAGATGTTACAATTATTTAATAAAATTAATCCTTTTTTGACTTTAAAAAATTTAAAGTACAGTACTATAGTTACTTTAAATATATATCTGAAATGTAAATAGAGTCATGAGAACAGGTATGTTTTTCCTATTCCCCACTACATTCTAAGGACTGCGCAGAAATCCAGAAGTAGATTTCTAGATCAGATTCTAGAGAGGATCAAATTTCTAGAGAGGACTCTGACTTTCGGACCAAGTGACGTTTATGATGCATGACTAGAGGGCTACCACTCTATCTCCTGGCTTCATCAGAGGCTGGAATCTAAAAGCAGTACAGAGGACAGTAGATTGTGACTGGTTCCATCTTCTCCTTCGTGAACAGGGTAGCATAGCTCCTTGCATGACATGGTTGGAGGTCAGTGGTTCCAATTTTGTGATCGCTGTTGCTCCATGTCAGTGGCATAATCTGCAATCAACAGTCACAGTTGAGGGAGTCCTAGCTCCTCTTGCAATATGATTCTGGGAAGAAAGTCTAAGACTGTGATTATGTCTTATGTGACATGCTAAGTGGGTGAACTGATTTCTTTTTTTTCTTTTTATTAACTTATTTTTAGGTTTCAGGGTACATGTGAAGTTTTGTCACATAGGTAAACTCATATCACAGGTCTTTGCTGCACGTATTATTTCATAACTCACGTATTAAACCTAGTACCCAAAAGTTAGCTTTTCTACTCCTCTCCCTCCTCACACCCTTCACCCTCAAATAGACCCCAGGTCTGTTGTTTTCTTCTTTGTGTTCATAAGTTTTTATCATTTAGCTCCAACTTGTAAGTGAGAAGACACGGTATCTGCTTTTTTGTTTCTGTGTTAATTTGCTAAGGATAATAGCCTTTGGCTCCATACATGTTCCCACAAAGGACACGATCTTGTTGTTTTTACGGCTGCATAGTATTCCATGGAGTTTATGTATCACATTTTCTTTATCCAATCTGTCAATGATGCACATTTAGGTTGATTCCACAGCTTTGCTATTGTGTATAGTACTGCAATAAACATATGAGTATGTATGTCTTTATGATAGAATAATTTATATTCTTTCAGGTATATACCCAGTTTTGAGATTGCTGGGTTGAATGGGAGTTCTGTTTTTATCTCTTTGAGGAGTTGCCGTACTGCTTTCCACAATGGATGAACTAATTTACACTGCCCCCAACAGTGTATAAGTGTTACCTTTTCTCTGCAAACTTGCCATCATCTGTTAGTTTTTTACTTTTTAATAATAGCCATTATAACTGGTCTGAGATGGTATCTCATTGTGGTTTTGGTTTATGTTTCTGTAATAATCAGTGTTATTGAGCTTTTTTCATATTCTTGTTGGCTGCATATATGTCTTCTGAGACAACAGAGAAGTGTCTGTTCAGGTCGTTTGCCCACTTTTTAATGGGCTTTTTTTTTTCTTTTGTAAATTTGTTTAAGTTTCTTATAGATGCTGGATATTAGACCTTCATTGATGCATACTTTGCAAATGTTTTCCCCCATTCTATAGGTTGTTGGTTTACTCTGTTGATAGTTTCTTTTGCTGTGCAGAAGCTCTTAAATTTAATGAGATCCCACGTGTCAATTTTTCCTTTTTTTGTGATTACTTTTGGTATCTTTGGCATGAAATCTTTGCCCATTCTTACATCCATAATGGTATTTCCTAGGTTGTCTTCCAGGGTTTTTATAGTTTTTGGTTTTACATTTAAGTCTTTAATCCATCTTGAGTTGATTTTTGTGTATGATGTAAGGAAGTGGCCCAGTTTCAATATCCTGCAATAGGCTTGCCCGTCATCTCAGCATTATGTATTAAGGTGTTTTTTTTTACCCCATTGCTTGTTTTTGTCAGCTTTGTGGAAGATCACATGGTTGTAGATATGCAGCATTATTTCTGTGCTCTCATTATTTCTGTTTCATTGTCCTATGTGCCTGTTTTTATACTAGTACCATGCTGTGGTACTCACAATACAGTTTGAAGTCAGGTAACACAATGCCTCCAGCTTTGTTATTTTTGCTTAGGATTGCCCTGGCTATTCAGGCTCTTTTCTCATTCCATATGAATTTTAAAGTATTTTTTTTCTAGTTCTGTGAAGAATGTCATCGGTAGTTTGATAGAAACAGTATTAAATCCTTAAATTGCTTTGGGCAATTGTTGTGGGAAGTCAGGGACCCTGAACGGAGGGACCGGCTGAAGCCATGGCAGAAGAACATGAATTGTAAAGATTTCATGGACATTTATTAGTTCCACAAATTAATACTTTTATAACTTCTTAGGCCTGTCTTTACTGCAATCTCTGAACATAAATTGTGAAGATTTCATGGACACTTACCACTTCCCCAATCAATACCCTTGTGATTTCCTATGCCTGTCTTTACTTTAGCCTCTTAATCCCGTCATCTTCGTAAGCTGAAGAGGATGTATGTTGCCTCAGGACACCGTGATGATTGCGTTAACTGCACAAATTGTTTGTAGTGCATGTGTGTTTGAACAATATGAAATCTGGGCACCTTGAAAAAAGAACAACATGACAGAAATGTTCAGGGAACAAGGGAGATAACTTTAAACTCTGACTACCTGTGATAAGGGTGGAACAGAGCCATATTTCTCTTCTTTCAAAAGCAAATAGGAGAACTGTCATTGAATTCTTTTTCTCAGCAAGGAATATACTTGAGAACGAGAATGCGTCCCTGAGGGGAGGCCTCTACAATGGCCACTTTGGGGTTGGCTGTCTTTTACGGTCCTAGACAAAGGGATGAAATAAGCCCCGGTTTCCTGTAGTGCTCCCAGGCTTATTAGGATGAGGAAATTCCTGCCTAATAAATTTTGGTCTGACTGGTTATCTGCTGTCAAACCCTGTCACCTAATAAGATGTTATCAATGACAATGCGTGCCGGAAACTTCATTAGCAATTATAATTTTGCCCCATCCTGTGGTCCTGTGATCTCATCCTGCCTCCATTTGCTTTGTGATATTTTATTACCTTGTGAAGCATGTGATCACTGTGATTCACACCCTATTCGTACACTCCCTCCCCTTTCAAAAATCGCTAATAAAAACTTGCTGGTTTTACGGCTCAGGGAGCACATGGAACCTGCTGACATGTGATGTCTCCCCCGGCCACCCAGCTGTAAAATTTCTCTCTTTTATACTCTTTCCCTTTATTTCTCAGACCAGCTGACACTTAGGGAAATAGAAAAGAACCCACGTTGACTAATGGAAGTGGGGTTCCCCCAATAGGCAATAGAGCCATTTTAATGATGTTGATTTTTCCTATCCATGAGCATGCGACGTTACTCCATTTGTTGGTGTCTTCTCTGACTTCTTTGAGTGATATTTTGCAATTCTCATTGTAGAGCTCTTTCACCTCCCTGGTTAACTGTATTCCAAGACATTTTATTCTTTTTGTGGAAATTATGAATGGGATTGCCTTTATGATTTGGTTCTCAGTTTGGCTCTTTTCAGTGTATAGGAACGCTAGTGAATTTTATACGTTGATTTTGTATCCTGCAACTTTGTTGAAGTTGTTTATCAGCTGGAGGAGCTTTTAGGCCGAGACTATTGGGTTTTCTAGATATAGAATCATGTCATCTGCAAACAGAGATAGTTTGACTTCCTCTTTGCCTATTTCCATGCCCTTTATTTCTTCCTCTTGCCTTATTGCTCTGGCTAGGACTTCCAATACTGTGTTGGATAGAAGTGGTGAGAGAGAGCATTCTTGTGATGGTTTCCAAGGGGAATTCTTCCAGTGCCTGCCCATTCAGTATAATGTTGTCTGTGGATTTACTATAGATGGTTCTTATCATTTTGAGGTATGTTCCTTTTGTACCTAGTTTACTGAGAGTTTTTAACATGAAGAAATGTTAAATTTTATTTTTTGCATCTGTTGAGATAACTATGTGGGTTTGTGTTTACTTCTGTTTATGTTATAAACCACATTTATTAATTTGCTTATGTCCAACCAACTTTACATCCTGTGGATAAAGCCTACTTGATTATGGTTAATTAGCTTTTTGATGTGCTGCTGGATTCAGTTTGCATATTTTGTTGAGAATTTTTGCATTAATGTTCATCAAGATTATTGGCCTAAAATTTTCATTATTTGTTGTGTTTCTGCCAGGTTTTGGTATTAAGATGATGCTGGATTCATAGAATGAGTTGGGGAGGAGTCCCTCCTCCTTAATTTTTGAAATAATTTCTGTAAAAATGGTACCACCTTTTTTTATTTTGTACATTAGGCAGAATTTGACTGTGAATTCATCAGGTCCTTAGCTTACATTGCTTGGTGTGGTATTTATTACTGATTCAATTTTGGAAGTTGGTGGTGGTGTGTTCAGGGAATCACTTTATTTCTGGTTCTGACTTGGGAAGAATGTATCCATCTCATCTAGGTTTTCTAGTTTTGTGCATAGAGGTGTTCATAGTAGTTTTTCATGGTGGTTTTTATTTCTGTGGCATCAGTAGTAACATTTCCTTCACCATTTCTAACTGTGTTTATTTGAATTTTCTCTCTTTTCTTCTTTATTAGTCTAGTTAGTAGCCTATCTATTTTATTAATTATTTCTGAAAACCAACTCCTGGATTCATTGATCCTCTGAATGTTTTTTTGGGACTCAATTTCTTTCAGTTCAGTTCTGATTTTGTCTTTTCCTTATCTTCTGCTAGCTTTGGGGTTGATTTGTTCTTGTTTCTCTAATTCTTTCAGTTCTGAAGTTAGGTTGTTAATTTGAAATCTTTCTAACTTTTTTGATGTGGACATTTAGTGCTATGAATTTCCCTCTTAAAACTGCCTTAGCTCTGTCCTGGATACTGTGGTATGTTGCATCTTTGATCTCATTAGTTTCAAAGAACCTCTTGACTGTCTTAAATTTCTATTAGGTTTCATTGCTTTAATTTATATCAGCTGTAGCTGATTTGCATAAAGTTTTGCACAATGCCAACTTCTAGATTATTCAGCTTGAAAAATTGTTTTTGTACCTTGCACTACCAGTTTATGACTTTTATATAATGCCATCTATTTGTAAGTTTATATACATGTAAATTTATTATTTGTCTGCTTTAGTGTAGTCTGTAGGCTGAAGCTAGAAATATTTTTTCTTTACATTTACTATGGCATAAACAATTTGAATATTTCTATAATGTGTGCACAAGGTATAATTTTAACAGGTATTTTACTGTTTTAATTTTCATGCAGCATTTACATATTAAATATTTAGTTTTTTTAATTTTTAATATCCAAAATGATTGTAATAATATAGGCTACTTGATTTATTGAATTATTGCTTTAAATAAAACATGATGTCACAAAATGAGGAAAATAATAAATGTTGAAATTTGACAAATGTAAGCATAAATTCTTGCTAATTTCTCAACTACCTGCATTATTTTGGGAAACTTTTACCTCTGTGAGAGGGAGATCCTTTATGTTTTGGAAATATAAAGCAAATTTAAACTTGAAGAACTTTTCTGGTGCTCAGTAGTATATTTAAAATATCTAAACGTTTTGTAATGAATATATAATCAAGTCATATGCATTATAATATCATAGGGTAATTTCCTAATAATAGATATTGTATTCAAATATTAATAATGTATTTAATTTTCTTTGAGTACACTTACCATTTTTTTCAAATAAATTATAAAAATTGTCAATATTACTTACTATATGATGGTTGTACAAATTATATTCTTCTGTTTGTATTTGATGTTCCTATGTATTTTAAAGGTGATTTAACTTAAAAGTCATTTAATTTTCATTTCCTGAACATGTTTAACAGACATCTCTGAAGAAAATTAACAAAACAACATAAAAAGTCTATTATTTAAATAAAAAACTAATAATTATGTTCAAAAATTGAAAAGACCCATGAGTTTGCATAATGAGAGAGTTGTAAGTGCAGTTCTTCAGTTACAGACATATGCATTCCTGAAAAATTTTTATGCAAACTTGTGCAAATAAAATCACAAAGCTTATAGGAAAATATTATGTGAGAGGCAAAGGATTTTAAAAAAAACTTCATCAGTGACAAACAAAGATAAAAAATATAAAGGAGTACTGCCATTTTGCACATGTTAAGTGGTTAACAAATATATATGGTACTATATGTGGCACATTACTTTGACAACTACTCAAAGTTTGAATGTGTATATGGGTGTTGCAATGACTGCTGCTTCTGACTTTTTGTAAAGTGGTGCAGACCCTGGAAAGGGAGATACTGGAGATATTAAGAATAAAAAGTATTTTAAGTAGAAGAGGAATATGTCATTGTGAAAGTTTTATTTTAAAGTAGAGAAGAGAACAGGTGCAGTAGCTACAGTAATTTATAGTGTCAAGAATGAGGGTTTTTAAAAATTTTTTTAGTATTATACTTTAAGTTCTGGGATACATGTGCAGAATGTGCAGGTTTGTTACATAGGTATACATGTGCCATGGTGGTTTGCTGCACCCGTCAACCCATCATCTACATTAGGTATTTCAATGCTATCCCTCCCCTAGCCCCCGACCCCATGACAGGCCCCAATGTGTGATGTTCCCCTCCCTGTGTCCATGTGTGCTCATTTTTCAACTCCCACTTATGAGTGAGAACATGTGGTGTTGGTTTTCTGTTCTTGTGTTATTTTGTTGAGAATGATGGTTTCCAGCTTCATCCATGTCCCTGCAAAGGACATGAACCCGTCCTTTTTTATGGTTGCAGAGTATTCCGGTGTATATGTGCCACACTTTCTTTATCCAGGCTATCATTGATGGGCATTTGAGTTGGTTCCAAGTCTTTGCTATTGTGAATAGTGCTGCAGTAAATATACATGTGCATGTGTCTTTAAAGTAAAATGATTTATAATCCTTTGGGTATATACCCAGTAATGGGATTGCTGGATCAAATGGTACTTCTGGTTCTAGATCCTTGAGGAATCACCACACTGTCTTCCACAATGGTTGAACTAATTTACACTCCCACAAACAGTGCAAAAGGGTTCTTATTTCTCCACATCCTTGAATATCAAAATGTGTTCTTCAATGAAAATAAACCTGGACTCTGGGAAGAGAGAATCTTAAATTTGAATGAAAAACTATTGCATTAGGGAGAATGCTTCTGTCTCAGAAATCTACAAGTATTTTTAAATTAAAAAGAAAATGGATTTTGCAATTGGATGTGGAGCAAGATAGCTAAACACAACCTTCCAGGAACTGTTCCCTTTGCAGGAGCGCCAAATTATTGAACAAGTATCCACACAAGAAAGCACCTATATAAGAATCAAAATTCAGATGAGCAGCTGCAGTACCTGGTTTTAACACTTTATGAAAGAAAGAGACACTGAAGAATATAGGAAAGACAGTCTTGAATTGCCAGCGTCACCCCACCTTCAACTCTCAGCGTCACAGTGTGGCACGGAGAGAGAATCTGTGTGTTTGAGTGAAGGAGTTGGGGGAGTGCAGTGATTGTGGAACTTTGCCCTGAAATGCAGTGCTGGTTGTCACAGTGAAAAGCAACACATGGAAGTATTCAGGCAGCACACACAGAGGAATTATTTACACCAGCCCTAGCCAGAATTGGCCATTCCAGTGGTCAGAACCTGAGTTCTGACTAAACCAGCTAAAGCACTCTGTCAACACCGGTTAAAGCACTCTGGGGTCCTAAACGAACTTAGAAGGCATTTAGGCCACATAGATTGCAATTCCTGTGCAAGTACTGGTGCTGGGCTGGGCTGAGAGCCAGTGGACTTGGGGTGCATGCAACCTAATGAGACACCAACTTAGTGCTTGTGTCACCCTTCCTCCAATCCCAGGCAGCAAGTTTGTGCCCCAGAACAGACTCTTTCCTTCTCTTAGAGGAGAGGAGAAGGAAGAGTAGAGATAATTTGTCTTGCAATTTGAATACTAGCTCAGCCAGTAGAATAGGGAACCAGGCAGGGTCTTGAGGCCCTATACCAGGTCCTAGCTCCTGAACAACATTATTAGACACACCCTGGGCCAGAAGGGAACCCACTGCCTTAAGGAGAATAAACTTATTTTGGCAGAATTCATCCCCTAGTGACCAAATATCCCTTGAGTCTTGCATAAATATCTGCTGTAGCCAGCAGTACTTGCTGCAGAACTTGGCTGAGATCCAGTGCCATGCTGGCTTCATGGGTGATCTAGTACATTCCCAGCTTTGGTGGCCAAGAGGAGAGGCTCTTTCTACTTGAGGAAAAGAGAGAAAATAATGAAGGAGTCTTTGTCTTGTAGCTTGGGTACCAGCTCGGTCACAGTGAGGTAGAGCACAAAGTGGGCTCTTGGAGTCCTCATTACTGGGCCTTGGTTCCCTAGTGGCATTTCTGGAACTTACCTAGGCCAGAGAGGAGCCCAGTTCCCTGAAGAGAGAGTCACAGGCCTGGCAGCATTTACCACAGGCTGACTGAAGAGCACCTAGGCATTGAGTGAACATTGAAAGTAGCCAGGTAGTACTCACCGTGGGTGATCTGGAGCAGTGGTGACCAAAAGGAAAGACTCCATATACTTAAGTAAAGGAGAGAAAAGAGTGAGAATGACTTTGTCTTGCAGGTTTTGTGCCCGCTCAGCCACAGTAAGACAGAGCGCCAAGTAGATTCCGAACTCCTGGATTCCTTACTGTGGGCCCTGCTCCTGAAGAGCGTTTCTAGATCCATCCTGGGCTGTGGGGAAGCTTGCTTCCCTGAAGAGAAGGACACAAGCCTGGCTGGATTTGTTACCTGTTTACTGAAGAGCACTTGGTCTTGAGTGACTACTGGTGGTAGCCAGGCAGTGATCACCACAGACGTTGGGCAAGGCCTAGTGCTGTGTTGGCGTTGAGTCTTACCCAATGTGGTCCTTGTGTTGGCGGCTACAAGGTTCTTGTCTCACCCCTTGCACAACCCCAAGCAGTTCAGCATGAAGAGAGAGACTCCATTAATTTGGGGAACAGAAAAAAAGAAAGAAATGGATTTTCTTTTATGTGATCAATAAGATGGCAAGCAAAAATAATCAGAATTGATGAAGAAGAATCTGAACAAACAAGAGGAAAATGACAGTGGAGTCAACAGTCATAGGGGCTGTTTGTGGTCAGCTGATTCTTAGAAGAAGCTGATAAGGGAGCTATGTTTCACTGTTTTGTGAATCTGCTCAATCTTGGTAGAAAAGACAGAGGCTGAGTAAAGTTTGGTTAAGACAATGTAATTGGTAAGAAATGAGCAGCTATGAATACCTGGTCAATGTGTTGTTTGAGAAATTTGATGATGGGAGTATACAATGGAATATCATTGGGGTGATTCCTAAAGGAGAATAAAGGAGGAGATCTAGCTTCATAAAATAGAGATGACTTTTGCAAGAAGCCCGTCTATTTCATATATGAAAACAGAAAAGAAGAGTTTTTTTGTTTGTTTTTACTTTTCTTATTTAGTTTTGGCTCCCTTTCTTTCTGAAATGTGCTTTGTTGGATTACCTATACTTTTTTGTGTGAGAGTTAGTATTAAGTATTTAATGTCATAGGCCTTAAGTGATCTTTTACCCTTATTTCCCAAAGTGATTTTTAATATTCTTCTCTATGTTTTAATCTTGATGTACAAATATAGTTACAAAAATACTCCTTTAGCTACTTCATTCTCAAATGAAGAAATGGTGTATTTATAATATTTAATCTCATTGTACATTTAAGAAGGAAAATTAAAAACAATTTGAAATAAAAAATTTTTCTAATGAAGTATTATAATTTACTTGTGATATTGTTAATATCTCATTGTTTTCAGCTTTATGAATTACTATTTATGTTTACTGAGAAAGTATATATATTAACATCATAAAATAGCTAAAAATATTGTTGTGTAGATCTACTATTATGTTAAAATGCCCTATCATCTCACTAATTTAGATGAAACAGGTATGTAAATGGAAAGAGAATGATTTCTCTCCATTAAAGTCCAACTTTAATAAGATCTTATTTGCTTCTCTAGTATTTTTAAGATAAAGTAAAGTATAATAGCTGATATATCTCCTTTTGTAAGACTATTTTCTCGCTTAGTAATTGTTTTCATTGTTTTTCTTTTTCCAGCACACTTCAATTTTTGCCATTTTTGGGTATGTTTGATAATTATAATATCCCTATTTGTCTCAGATTCACTTATGTAATTCACACACAATTGAACATATTAGTTTAATATTGTAGTCAATGTAATTAGTCTACAGGTATGCCTCTCCCTGGAGACTGTACATATAGGAATCAGTGACTAACAGGGGTGTATAAATCACCATGTGGAAAAAGTAGAGCAATAAGAGAAAATGAACGCAAGGCAAAGAAAATTTCAGAGACAAGAGATGGAAACTGTTTCTCCTTTTTGTTTTCTTAGTTATGATTTGGTTTATTTTGTTTTGAATGTGTTGTTTTCAATTGATTGAATTATTAAGCCAACATTTTTTATACATTGTTTTTTTCTATTTATAGGACTCTATTTGCCTGTAGTCAAAATCTTGGTTTGCTCACTAATCTTGTTTGAAACAAATGGATATATGGAATAAGAATAATATATGTACATTAAGGACCATCCCATAGTTAACTAAAGTTCACAGGAGTCACCATATTTCAACAGACTACTTGAAGTTTTTTTTTTTTTTTTT
>NW_012105842.1:1029478-1053861 GCF_000951045.1 Mandrillus leucophaeus
AGCTGCATCCATGTCCCTACAAAGGACACAAACTCATCCTTTTTTATGGCTGCATAGTATTCCATGGTGTATATGTGCCACATTTTCTTAATCCATTCTGTCACTTTCAAGATAGCAAAGTTTCTGGATGTATTAGCAGTTTGCTAATTTAGTCAGATATGTTGTCTAAATATTTTACTGTATTTCTTGTTACTGAGGTATTTATATTTGAAATCTACTATTTATTTTCCATTTATTTTAAACTCAAAACACCAATTAAAATTCAGTCGTTTAATGTCAGCTTTATTAAAGTAAGTTTTACAATTGGTTGATTATTTGGCAAAGATAATCAAAGCTAGCAGTTGCTAATCCATTCAAAACAGCTTCTTTGTTATATGTCTATAGCTATATTCATGAGGAAAGGAGACAAAGGCATCTTGCAACTTATAATCACATTAACAAAGTGTGGCAATTTTAGAAGGTTTAGTCAAGGTCATTTCGATTTTCATAGTAGTAACACAATTTCAAAGATCAGACTCTGTTCCTTGGTGTTATTAGATTTTATAATAATATAGCATGGCAAATATCCTTCTTTGTGAGCCTATCACATCCACGTATTCTAACACATTGCTAATACTCCAAGGGAAGGAAGTTAACTTCATTCTAGATGGTCTAACCTTTTTTAGACTAATATACTCATAATTTCTGTGATTTTTTTCCTTCTAGGAAGCTTTTGAAAGACATGTTTACACTAAATCAATGTATCACTAAAAGATAAATTTAACTGTAAAATTGAATTATTTCTTTGGATAAATATATATATATAATGTATATAAAATAGTTGTTTTCATATTGGATATAATATAATAATTGAATGATTAAGAGGTATTCAGAATTAACATAAAAGAAGTGATCATATTTACACTTTACAATACATGATCATATTTACACTTTACAATACAGAATGAAGTGACTACATATATATTCAATTTCATAGCACAAAACATGGAAGAAGTCTTCTAGAGAGTACCTAGAAGATTAAGCTTCTAAGAGTAACACTTTTCACGGTTTTAATTGCTAAAGAAACTAAGATGCATGGATTAAAGATTCCAATAACAGAACTCACGGGCTCTTTTTTCCTAGAAGTCTGTAAAATGCCATTTGTTTTTATATAATTACTTAATTATTGCCTTTATAATGGCTCTTCTGGTCATTTTGTTATTGTACTCAGCAAATTGTAATTATATTATTTTGCAGACTTGCTTAAAGCAAGGTTTAATCACATTTTTTAAACAAATCTTGTATTAACGCCTGATCTTTTGTTAGTTATGAAGCTGAGTGTTTTAGATATTTCCATTTATTGTTTGCTGTATATAGAGAGTTCAGGCTCTTAAAGTTACGAGGAATTTCTAACACACTTTGGTAAGATTTTTACTCCTATTGGAGTTCTCACATTTCCATTTTTACTAAAAAAGTAAGCTTTCATTCATCACATATGTCATAGTTCTGGTTTTTAGATAAATATTTCTGAGAGTCAATTACAATTTAATTTACCATTTTGATCCATTACCACAGCAGGAAATAACAACAGTAAAAATTTTGTAAAATAAATATTATTAGAAATTAGAATAGCAATACTAATGGTAATTATTAAATATTCTTACTATAGAAGTATAGTTTAGATAACCCATAGATCAAGAAAAATTCTGAAATTTAAAATAATGAATCTTGTAATTTTTAGAATTTCAGCGAGGAAAGAAAGGGTTGCTTAAAACAATACTTTTAAAAACAAGACAGTTTCAAATAAGCTTAAACCACATTTAATGTCCCCAATATCATAAATTATAGTATCCTTTGTCATTTCTAGCAGAAAATTATACGTTGTGTATATATGTCTGTATTTATATATACTTTTATTATAGTAATTATTTCATGGTGTATAATTAATCTTTTGGCACTGTAGTGAATAAAATAAATCTTTTTTATTTTCTAAACTGATGCCCCATATCTTACATATGGTTCACATTCATACTGCTTCCTTTAGTTACAACTTTTTACTAAGTATAATTACAGCTTCCAAAGGTCGTGCAAAGGCTAATGTCACATCAGGTAATGCGTTCAGGTTTTTGTGGTGCATATGTCATCCATCTGATTACTATGTAACAACAGCATGTATAGCATGATAGCTTAATTAGCTCTATATTAATTTTGGAATTTTTATACATATTTATCTAGCGATCTTTATGTTATTAACTTTAGAGAAGTGATTTTTTACCAACTTTCTAGAAGCATAAGGATCATACTGAAACAATTCTGATTTTAACACACTTCTTTCTAAACCAGTGCTACTTTTCCCTCATGATTTTTCACTCTTCGTGTGAAACTACACTTTTCACTGTGTAGTGTCACCAAAACAATAAGAAAAATAGATGTATCTTTTTCCAAACTGTACATGTACCATAATCTTTTTTGCCACCAGAGCCAAGTCTGTTGATCCTTCAGTCTCCTCTTCCGCTTGCAAAACTCTTAATTGTGCCTACTGTTCTAGAGATACAGATGGATTCATGTTTATGTGAAGATCAAAGAAGCTCTTACAGAAAGATGTGACATACAGATGGGGTCTTCGATTTTTTTATTTTTCTCCCAGAAAACCATAACTGTAAGAGAAAGACATTATATATAACTATCAATATCATTGCCAATTACAGGTTTAACAATTATTGAGAACTTAATTACCTGCAAAATACAGCCTGAATTACTTAAGCATATTAACTTGAGCATGAGATTCTATGAGGTAGGTACTATTATTATTGTAATTGTATAATTAAGATAATTGAGCCACAGAGGAGATTAATTATGTGCCCATATTCACAAAGCTAAGAGGTAAGAAGCCAGAATTGTAACTGAAGTGTGTGCCAGAGACTGCATCATCAAAGATAAAACATCGTAAACTTTTGCCTTTCTTTTAAGTTAATTAAAAAAAACATTGTTAATGTTGCACTATTTGAAAAAAGCTATTTGAAATAGCCCCCTAGTTCTATAAGACTTACAAAGAAAAGATCACCCCTAAACTCAATTTTTCCTCATCTAAATTTCCTCCTCAGAGTCGTGCACTTTCAACCATTTATGATGTATTCTCTACCTCCATCTGTAGCTGCTGTTGCTTTCATGTTCACTGTGAAGTAAATCAATTGGCTTTCCATTCGTTTTATTCATATAAACATCCTTATATTTTCCTGCCTTGCATGACTAGCATGCAATTTCATCTGCATGCTATTTACATTCTTCCTAAAAGTCGAATGACTGAGGGATTAGACTTGATAACACTGGTTAGAATCAAGTGGCATAATTAAAATTATACTTTCAATGTGTAACAGTAAAAATCCGGCCGGGCGCGGTGGTTCAAGCCTGTAATCCCAGCACTTTGGGAGGCCGAGACGGACGGATCACGAGGTCAGGAGATCGAGACCATCCTGGCCGACACGGTGAAACCCCGTCTTTACTAAAAAATACAGAAAACTAGCCGGGCGAGGTGGCGGGCGCCTGTAGTCCCAGCTACTCGGGAGGCTGAGGCAGGAGAATGGCGTGAACCCGGGAGGCGGAGCTTGCAGTGAGCTGAGATCCGGCCACTGCACTCCAGCCTGGGCGGCAGAGTGAGACTCTGTCTCAAAAGAAAAAAAAAAAAAAAAAACCAGTAAAAATCCATGAATTTGTGTCCATTGACATCTGATAATGTGAAGGCAATTGAGTTAGAGGTACTGAGCCTAGTTTACTGTCTATTTTTTAGTAATTTGTCATTACAGCATTATTTATATCTTTGCATATGACAAAACAGTACTGAATATATTAATCTCTAAGCTTAGAAATATGCTTTATGTGCTCTAATGACTGACCAACTAAAAATTTCCTATATTTTGTTCATAAAAGCATTTTCTCCTGTTTTCAAAACATTAAAATACCTGTTTTGTTACTGCATTTGTGGAAGGTCCACACTCAAGCAATTGAAACATCTTTCATGGACCTGCATGTAAGTTATTTTCATGAAGTTGTTGAGTAAAACTGTATTTTAAAACATTTTGGACATTTAAAAGTAGTTCCCATGTAGTTAATAAAGCTTATCATTAATAGGAATAATTTTTCAGGTTTCATGATTGCTTCAGGACTATGTATGAAGAAGATATATTATCTATATTCATTTATTGGCTTAACAGTGCTCTGACATCTTGAATATGTGACCTCCAAAGTTGCTCTGTGAATGAGAGAACAAATAGTTGGATGGAAGCTTTTTGATAACATGTCTGGAAAGTGAAATACATCATTTCTGCCCCACATTCAATTGCCCATCAATTGGTCATAATATTAGCCATACCTGTAAGACTTATAGAACAGATAAGAATGTCCTTACACCTTGTACAAAAATTAATTCAAGATGGATTAAAGACTTAAATGTTAGACCTAAAACCATAAAAACCATAGAAGAAAATCTAGGCAATACCATTCAGGACATAGGCATGGGCAAGGACTTCATGACTAAAATTCATGACTAAAACACCAAAAGCAATAGCAGCAAAAGCCAAAATAGACAAATGGGATCCAGTTTAACTGAAGAGATTCTGCACAGCAAAATAAACTACCATCAGAGTCAACAGGCAACCTACAGAATGGGAGAACATGTTTGCAATCTACCCATCTGACAAAGGGCTAATATCCAGAATCTACAAAGAACTTCTACAAATTTACAAGAAAAAATCAACCCCATCAAAAACTGGGCGAGGATATGAACAGACACTTCTCAAAAGAAGACATGCATTCAGCCAACAGACACATGAAAAAATGCTCATCATCACTGGCCATCAGAGAAATGCAAATCAAAACCACAATGAGATACCATCTCACACCAGTTAGAATGGTGATCAGTAAAAAGTCAGGAAACAACAGGTGCTGGAGAGGATGTGGAGAAATAGGAACACTTTTACACTGTTGGTGGGACTGTAAACTAGTTCAACCATTGTGGAAGACAGTGTGCCAATTCCTCAAGGATCTAGAACTAGAAATACCATTTGACCCAGCCATCCCATTACTGGGTATATACCCAAAGGATTATAAATCATGTTACTATAAAGACACATGCACACATATGTTTATTGCAGCACTATTCACAATAGCAAAGACTTGGAACCAACCAAAATGTCCATCAGTGATAGACTGGATTAAGAAGATGTGGCACATATACACCACGGAATACTATGCAGTCATAAAAAAGGATGAGTTCATGTCCTTTGTAGGGACATGGATGAAGCTGGATACCATTATTCTGAGCAAACTGTCACAAGGACAGAAAACCAAACATCACATGTTCTCACTCATAGGTGAGAGCTGAACAGTGAGAACAGTTGGACAGTGGGTGGGGGCCTGTCATGGGGTTGGTAGGGGGAGGGATAGCATTAGGAGAAAAACCTAATGTGAATGATGAGTTAATGGGTGCAGCACACCAATGTGGCACATGTATACATATGTAACAAACCTGCACATCGTGCACATGTACCCTAAAACTTAAAGTATAATAATAAAAAAAATACTGGAGAAGAGCTAGCTGTCTCTGTCACAAGATGTAAACTTCTTTTTATAAAGATTAGGTTAACTCATTTGTATTTATGTATATGCCATAATGATTGCACTAGGGCATATCATATCACATTATGCCTTTTATTTCTCTTGTATTGATTTTCTCTAAGCCTGTGCTTTGATACCTGTTTTTTTTTCCTGCAATATAGTCATTTATTTCTCTATTTACTATGGCTTATATTTTTGTTTTATTATAAGGTTATATGATACCTTTAATATTATATTTATTTAGGCATAATCTCTAATTATCACTGAAGATCATTATATCCTTTTCCATCACCTATGTTTTGTCAATAAAAATATACTTGTTTTTCTTTCCATGGTTCCATATGGTAATACTGTTATTTTACTTGTCAGCTTTAATACTTTTGACACTCAGTTATTACAAAGCAGGCAATTACAAGACTTATTATAGCTTCCAAGTTATTTTCTCTTCTTCGACACAGGGTTTTATTGAGTTTTTTAAAAAATTAGAGCTTAAATATTTACATTTTTGCTCAGTAACTTTAACTCCCACATTATTATACTCAAATATACTTGATTAAACATATATGGTGTTCAAAGCCAATATTTCTGTCATAGTATCCTAATAATTACTTGGTTGCCTAAACTATGTCTGAAATAATTTCTTCAAAAACAGTTAATAAGTAAAATATTCTTGAAGTTTTCTATAAAAAAGAAATATAATTTGTAAGCCATATTATTTTAGCATATTAAAGATTTCATTTCATTGTTAAATAGCTACCATTATGTAGTAGTTAGGAGAAAGTATTCCCAGTAATTTACATGCCTTCTGTGTAGAATTATACATCCACGGGTTTCTGCATGTGACTTTCCAATTTCCTCCAACTACAGTAGGCAAAGTATACTTTCCCAACTATTTAATGCAGGTGTACTTTGGCCAATCGAATGTTAGCCAATAAGACTAGAAGTTAAGCTTTAAATATACTTGTGTGGTTTGGCTTGCCTCTGTGGTCCATCTGAGGAAGAGTCTGCTCCCTGTAGCTGCTGTTGCTTCTTACAGGGCTCTAGAAAGAGTGCATGGAATAGATCCTAACTGACTGCAGGTCTTCAATCCAC
This sequence comes from Mandrillus leucophaeus, assembly GCF_000951045.1. Taxonomy (NCBI): domain Eukaryota; kingdom Metazoa; phylum Chordata; class Mammalia; order Primates; family Cercopithecidae; genus Mandrillus; species Mandrillus leucophaeus. Next base: position 1,036,163 of record NW_012105842.1, read on the forward strand.
ACTGGTCCAACAGGTCCCTGCTGGGATTAGGTGAACTCCAGTTGATCTACAAGACTCATGAAATGAAAAAAATAAAAAATGGTTGCAAGAAACCACTGAGATTATGAAATGGTTACATACCAATATTTCAAGGAAAAAACTAATATATGTTTTTTAAAAGTTCAGCTTCCTATTCTACATTCCTTTAAAGATTTTTTTTCTGACTCCTTGTGAGATTTTTTTTCATCGTAAATATAAAAAAAATTAACCATTTTCTGTCATATGTCTAGGGGTTATTCTCTTTGTATTTAGCCTTACTAAGGCACAGGTGTATAGTATCTGTAGACAGATGATTTTCACTAGTATTGAAAATTTACACCCATTATCTCTTTGGCTACTTGTTACTTCCCTATTCTTTTTTTTTTCTCTGTAATATTCATTAGAAATAGATTAATCACCTTTTATTGTGTTTCATGTATATTTTTACATGTTTTCCCATTATAGTACTACCCTATACTTAAGTCTAGATTTTTTCCTGAGCAATGTCCATGTCACAAATGCACTTTATTTTCTAAATTTTGCTAATTCCATTCAAATAATGCTTAATTTCAGGTTTTAAAAAATCTAATTTAATTTTAAAAGAATCTTCAGTTCTTTGTTTATATTACCTAACTTGTATTTTGTTAAAAATATATTTCATTCACAGTTATTTTAATGTGCATGTCTGGACACCCCTATATCTACATCTTCTATGGTTTTTAGTTTTATGATATTCTCTGGAAGTTTTTATTAATTGCTTCTTCTTTTATGCTTACCTTCTTTTTTTTGAGTGGCACATATTTGATGCGAACATTTGTAGAGATAATCTAATGCATAATATGAATGTGTGTGTGTGTGTGCGCGCACGTGTGTTTTTGCGTGTGTGCGCGTGTATGTGGTGGTGCTGTTTGGATTGTCCTTGTCCTTCATCCCCTCCTTGCTCTGCCCTCTTCTTCCTCATCTTCCTTAAGAACACCTTTCCTTTTCCCCTCCCTCTTCTCCTCTCTTCTTCTTCTGTTTTCTTTTTCTTGTCATGCATTTTTGTTTATTTTTATGTTTCCAACAAGAACATTTTTCCTTTACAAACCACTCCACTGCTTGAAGTAAAGCTTATCTTTAATTTTATTTAACAGTTTCACTTAGTCCATTTAGTTAAATTGTTCTTCTCTTTTATATTTTCATTTCTCACAGTATCTTTCTCTATCTGCATTTTTTTCCTGCCCTTCTTATGGTTAAGAATTTTTTTTCTAATCCCACTTAATTCTGTGTATTCACTTCTAATCCCCTTTGTCTCACTAATTCTTCTCCATATCCTTGTGATTCTGCTTTGTAATTTTTCAGATAGAAAGTTACATCATTAACTTTATTTTAAAAATTAATGGCAACCTATTTCAGCAAAACTAGTATTTTGTGGAAATATTTGAGCATTTTTCTACTGTGGGCTTATGATTTATGAGTATGACTTAAAATTTGTTTTTCCTTATGGTGTTATTGTATCTATGTGTACTAATTTATCTTATTTTTAGATAATACATAAATAAAATAGATTCTTTTCAAAGTAGACATTTGAAGGTAATTTAGGACAATCAGGAAGAGGAAGAGGCAGAGTAGCCGTTCAGTATTAATAATCCAAAGGCAAAGGTTTTCCAAATTACAGAGTCAGACAGACTACTTTCTTTGAGCTATCTTGTAGTCATTATTAGTATAAAGCTATACTATCTGTTATCTGACCAAAGAAAGTCCCAGGGAAATTCTGACAGAGTTCAAATTCACATCACTTTTTATCTTGTTTCCAAAAAAGGGGGTTAAAAGATCATTTCATGACACCATTTTACCTTCATAAAGTATTTCTTTTCGGTTTTATTCTAAAATTCATTACCTTTGGGTTTTTTTTTTTTTTTTTGTTTTTTTTTGAGACAGAGTCTTGCTCTGTCGCCCAGGCTGGAGTGCAGTGGCGCAATCTCCGCTCACTGCAAGCTCTGCCTCCCAAATCTCAAGCAATTCTCCTGCCTCAGCCTCCCCAGCAGCTGGAATTACAGGTGCCCGCCACCACGTCCAGCTAATTTTTTGTATTTTTAGTAGAGATGGGGTTTCACCAGTTTGGCTAGGATTGTCTGGAACTCCTGACCTCAGGTGATCCACCTGCCTCGGCCTCCCAAATTGCTGGGATTACAGGCGTGAGCCACTGCGCCCAGCCACCTTTGGGTTTTTTAAACACTTTATTATATTTTCTTCACTTCTTCTCCCTGAAGTTCTACCTGATCTTAGCTCTTTCAATAATCTTTACCAAAATTTGGAGTATTTGATTTATCTGTGTTCTAGTTTTAATGCCAATAGAATCTGAAAACTTTCTTTTGTCATTTCCCTTGTTGCTTTTGCAACTTTATAAGGTGGTGACTGAAAGATTGCATTCAAATCAGCAATCCTGTTAACAACCACTTTTATGGCTTCAAGAATTTTTCTAAACATTAACCCAGCTAATTCAAAGCACAGAACTAAAATTTTAATAAAAGTTTGAATGAGTTTTGAAGTCAAAGGCAATATAACTTTTTAAAATTTTCTTTGTATTTATTTATTTATCTATTTTTTGGATACAGAATCTCTCTCTGTCGCCGAGGCTGGAGTGCAATGGCACGAGCTCGGCTCACTGCAATTTCCGCCTCTTGGGTTCAAGTGATTCTCCTGCCTCAGCCTCCCCAGCAGCTGGAATTACAGGTGCCCGCCACCACGTCCAGCTAATTTTTGTATTTTTAGTAGAGATGGGGTTTCACCAGTTTGGCTAGGATTGTCTGGAACTCCTGACCTCAGGTGATCCACCTGCCTCGGCCTCCCAAATTGCTGAGATTACAGGCATGAACCATGATGATAACTTATTAAGACGTATATAATTTATACATTTCTTGCCCTCAAGATATTACCTTTTTGTAATTTGGTTCTTTAAAGTTGCAAGCAAAAGACACACTTCGGTTTTCTTCTTGATGGATATTTGAATTGCTATGTAATAGATACACACTTTTTTTTTGGTGTACATGTGATATTTTTCTACATTCACATAATGTGAAAGGGCATATATGTTGAGGCTACTTAGGGAAATAATGCAGTGAAGAAATCTTTCTCCAGTGCAAACTTCAGATATCCTGGGTAATTGGATTTCTCTTTACAATGCCCCATCAATAATATATCATAATTGAGATGTAGTTTACTCAGGCCTCTTCTCCGAGATTCAACTACTGATTCCTTCCCTGTTCTCCATTTTACCTAGGAATGTCTGATTGCTGAGGATTCTGACTATAATTTCTCTCTCACTACCATCCCGCTTCCTGTCTCCTGGCTTCTGACCTTCTGCTACCTCAATTTCCTGCTGTATATTTCCCATTAAGAAATTCTCCAAAAACTGTTGTTATCAATTATCTTATTCAAATGTTATCATCACTCTTTAAGAGACAAAACAGGCATTTTTGTCCTCTATTTACAGAAGAAAAAATACACTTATAATCCTAGAATATAGTAACCTGAAATTAAATTTTGGCTTCGTGAACATTAGCCTTATGACATTTAGCCTTCTATACTATATAATCTAAGGCCATCTAAATTTTAATGCATGCATCACACAGTTTGCAAAACTTAAAAGGTATATGTAGAAAGAATGTGATGGATTTTCATTTTGTAATAAAGCTGTAAGATCACAGATGTACAAACAAAAAATATAGCATTTATCATTTTCTTTAACTTCTTAAATCATTCCCCGTATACTTAGTTACAAGAAGTATTTAATCTTAACCAGTAAAAGTACAGGCTTGGCTGAACCATAAAGATTTTGTCCCCTTCAATGATTGGAGAGAATGATGACCCATACCTGGATTAATTTGTTTTTGCTCTAACTTACTACACATGAGGTGACAAGCACTTCAGAAAGGTATCACAAAGGTATATAAACAATTAAGTGGACTAAGTTTTTGCTTTTTTTCCTAAGTATTTTCTACTTTAATGACCAGTGCAGTCTATAGGGAGTGAGAAAACCCAGGATGAGAAAGGCTCATACCAGAGTCTTCTGCTTATTCTGCTGTTAGGTTGAGGTGGGAGTATATAAGCCCTCAAGAATCCACGTGTGTTTATGCATATCCAATGCTGCACCAGTTACATGCTTCTAGATTTGATTTCTTATGCATTATCAAATGTACAACAGTTGTGGACAAGAGTTAACATAATAAATACATCCCCCTCTCTGTCAAATCAATAGAATCTCTTTAAGGTAAGTTAAAAGTGTTACAGAAACTAATGAACAGAAACTGTGCCTTGATGTAATCTGTGTATGAAGGATACTATATGTCTTCGTGATAGCAATTTTGAGGGGAAGGACCCTTCTCGTTTATGTTCATTTCTCCTGGTGTTTTCTGGTCTTTGGTTGTGCTGCCTTGTCATCCTTGCTTCCCTGAGCTTTAACCTATGTCTTAATTGAATCTGCTGGTGATCATGAAAGGTTCCATTCAATGTCTGTATATGTACCAGTATCTCCTGCTCTCTCAGCCTAAGTTCTTGGTGAATGAAATTCCACTTTCTGGATCCACCATTTTCTGACCCCAGGCTTATTTGTCTCTTAGCTCTCTGATAACCCCTTGTGGGCATGCAGGAAAATGCTGGTCTCATGCACAATAACGTAATTATTTTCCTGTTTAGTGGAAATCTCTCTTGATTAGTGCCATTCTATTGCCTTTATGCAGGATGTTTGAGTAAATGGAGCACAGAGAGCTAAACTGATCTAGTGTTTCAAAAAGTGCCCTTTGCCTTGCCTCCCCCTGTGATTCTTCCCCTGTTTTTCCTTTGCACTCATGTTCTTATCAGAAGGACTGGTATGTTGGTTTCTTATGAGAGGGTACACTGTTTATTTCATACTCTCGTATTTTTTTCTACCTTTGGCCTATTATAACACTCTATTATCCAAGTTGTCCAAGTGTGTCCAGTAATATAAAAGGAGTTGTTGAAATTTAGAAAATCAATTTGTCCAGTTGTAGTTATCTGCTGCTGTATAACAGTTTACCCTAAAATTAAGTAGACTAAGACAAGAACTATTATGGATGATTCTGTAGGTTAATATGGCCCAGATGAGCAATTCTTCTGCTCCAAGTGTTATTTAATGAGGCTGCAATCATCTGGAGGCTCAGCTGTGCTGGAATGTTCAAGATAACTTTGCATATCACTGTCAGGTGATGCTAACCCTAGGCTTGGAATTGAGCTAGGACTGTTGATCAGAGATGCTTGTTGTTTTTCTTGTGGCCTATCCATGTCTTTTATGTTTTTCTTAGCTTTAAAGGTGGGTTCCAAGCATGCGAAAGTGGAAGCTGCCTTTTTCTTAATGATTCAGAACTTAAATAGCATTACTTTTGCCGTGTTCGGTTACTCAAAGCATGTCACAATTCCAGCCCAGGCTTAAGGGGGGGAAAAATATTTTCCATCTCTTGATGAGAGAAGGGGCAAATAATTTGTTTTCATCTTTAATTCCCACTCCGCCCCCGCCACACTGCCCCTAGTAAAACCTACCTGCAAAGACTGCTGAATCAGCCTGGACCATCCCCAAATCTAATCTCACGGTCAACACTCAGCAACAAGTTTGTGGTTTGAATCTATTTTTTTGAGAAGCTATAACTTTTTAGTTCACTATATTTGTATCAAGATTTAGGAGTCATATAACATGTCTGTTTATTCTTCAAACATATTATCCAGTCGGAAAAAATAATTAAAATTAGAATTACACTTTTGGGATAAGATAGTTGACACAACTAAAATTTAATTAGAAGAGATATAGTTATCCTGGGACTTCCTAAAACTAATAATATCCAATCATTATTAAAGGTTGTCTGTGATGAAGTTCCACTGATAATCAGGCAGAGTCATTTAGAATGTTCCTACTAATTTCACACTCAATAGGAAATTGTATAAGCAAGAAAAGCCAACATGTTTCCCATCTGTCTTTTGAAAACATTCAGGAAAGCTCTCTTTTATAAAGTCCAAATCATTGAAAGGACCAAAGCAGAAAAGAAGAATGACAATGCAATTTAAAAATAATAATTAAGGCTATTTCTGGTATTGATCTCTTAAAATGATAAAATTTTATATTTTGTAAAATATAAATTAATTTTAGAAATTATGAGTGAAAATTAATATAGACATTGTAAGATATAAATCTCTTGAAAATGGGCTGAGTGCAAATGTTCACACCTGTAATCCCAGTGCTTTGGGAGGCAGAGGCAGGAGGATTCCTTGAGGCCAGGAGTTCCAGACCTATAGGGAACAAAGCAAGACTCCATCTCTGCAGGAAAAAAAAAAAAAAAAAAAGTTAGTGAGGCATGTTGGTGTATAGATCACTGGAATTTTTAACATTGAGGAAGCTTTTACTGCTACAAACCTCAGAACTACTTACAATACCACTGCTACACCTGTACTACTTCAGGTTTACATAAGCATTAACTGGTTTTAAAAATTCTAAAAATATATTACGCTTTAATAAAACTCTCAATTTAACTTGCTAGGTTCTCATTTATTCTGTAATTTTAAAAATTCATGTAAATGGAATTATACACTAATGTTCTGCTATTAAATTTTTTAACTCAGCATAATTCTGTGATAAGTCATTCATGATGAGTATAAATTTATAGCCAGTTCCTTTATTATTGCTGAGAAGTATTTCATGTTATAGAACTTCAACAGTTTGTTTAGTCAGTCACCTGTTGAAAAACATTAGGGCTGATTTAAGTTTTTGGCTTTTGTGAATAAAGCTGCTGTGGACATTTGTGTACAGGTTTTTGCATGAACATGAGTTTTTATTTCTTTGGGATAGACATGCAAGAGTGCAATTGCTGTGTCACATGGCAGTTGCAGGTTTACCTTTTAAGAAACTGATAAATTGTTTTCTGCAATAGGTTTTTGAATTAAAGTATTTTTTAAAATGTTGAATGTGACAGCCGATTTGTTTTGGTGTGATAATAATTGAGTTCGTAGATAATTGTAATGAGAATTCTTAAGACATTTGAATTTATTTAATATATTTGTCATTGCATTAATTTATGGCATAGAATATTTTGCTAAGAAATTTTAAATAATTGTGTTATCCAAAAAAGTTTTTGTACAGTAATCAAAACGGATTCTTGAAGCTCAATAACATTTATCATAATTTTTTTTATATAAAATGACTTAGAAAAAAAAGTAACTCCTGTAATAATTAGGTTGACCTTGAACAGTAAATAGGAGTCATATTATTTAGAAAGATACAAAAGGTAATTGTATAGCAAATTACATATTAAGACCTTAATTATAGAGTTGATTAAAAAAATAAATAATGACGCACTCAATTCTTTCATAAAGCTTACAGGTTCTGTACAGGTAAAGGCATATTAAGTAGAATTTTTAAAAATACAAATTTAGGTATAGAAGCATTATTCTTAGTAAATAAAATGTAATGAAGAAATCAGACTTAATCTGGAATAATTACCAGTTTGATTTTATTTGTGAATTATTTGTGTTTCCAATGTTTACTGTATGTTTTTCCAGTCACAATAGACAATTAATGTAGTTATATTATTTGAATTTAAATGGGTGCCTACAAATAAGTAATGGTCAAATTATATGATAATATATCTTGTAAAAAGCTTAAATATATCTGCAATAAATATAACATAATAATACCTAGTTGAAAAGATACTACATGTTTTATGTTATAGTTGGTTTGAAAATATAATTTCAAGGAATGCAAAGCTAAGGTTACGCACTAAAATTAGATAAATTCTATCAGCTTTTATGAATACATATGCATATGTTTACATGTAAATTTTTATAAATGAAAGCAGTTTTATTCTGTAACTAAAACTATGTGTGTGAATGCACATACATATACACATAAACACATGCTTACATATATGCCTACGTACACACTCCAGCTACTTTTTGGTTGTAATAGTCTTTTATCTTATATAGTGGTCTGATGTTTCTATAGAAAACAAACATTTTATTACACAGAGCATAAAAAGAAGGCAGGATAACAGAGTAAAGTGAGGGTAAGTGGTTTTTCAGCACATGTATTGGGTTTGTACATAAAGAGGGAACCCCCACATCATGAGATTCAGAGCTAACATAGGGGCTGCTGGCACATCTGTTACCGTTTTCTCTGGAAATATATGAAAACCTTATTTTTACTTCTGCAAAGTAAACAGATTATCTTTGGTGAGTGTAGGGGGAGGTCCCTAGTTTCTTACAATCCTGAAAAGCAATTCCAAGGAGTGTGTGGGTAGATGTTTTCTATTTTTATTATAGTTTGTCAATGCCCTTTGCCCAGAATGCATGGAGTATGAGAACCCCAAGGAGAATTTTCTCTTGAAATATCCACTTCCTGGTTTTACAATGCCCTGGCTGTTGGCCAGTTTTTCTAATTATTTCCCATTCCCTCTGTTACTCTAATATAATTCACCCTGGCTGATACCAAATCTGTTCATCAGCGTGTCTTGTGTAACACTTAAATTTAAGACTAGTGTCAAACTTATACTATTGAACTCAACCAGGTCAAGTGACCTTGATACAGCCAGATGAACAAATACCATAAACCTTCAGGTCAACTTCAGAAAGCCAGGTAGTTTTCTATATACATTTCTGTGATAACTTTTCCAACTTGTTTGAGGCATTACCAGAGTGCTAGCATGATAGCCACTTCCCCCTTAATCTTTTTGTTGGAAGGTAAGGATATCGGTATCATTCAGAACATTTCTATCTAAAGAAGATGGTTTGAATGTATTCTATGGCTAGGAGGGTGTCATTGATCATTTTACCTAAGTCACAGATGCATTTTATATTATCCTTTATATTTGAATGACTCCCATTGTAGTTAAAACTGCCCACATAGTACAAGTCATGAGTCTGGTACTCTTCTGGGATTTCCCCGAATATCTGAGGGTAGCTTCATTTCTGAGAGACCTCTGCAGTTATCTGAAGACTACATGATCTGTTTGTGCATTTTCTTTATACAATCAAATGTCACTAACATGCCTTCACATAAAAATCACTGGGTCTCTTGTGAGGGTGGCAAGTCAATACCTGGCTCTCACCCAAGAAGGACAATCCCAAGGATATGTGTGGTGCCCCTAGAAATAATGATTGTTTATAATTGTCTCCCCCTTCCACCCAAATGGAATATACTTCAGTCAGTATGCACAGCTTGACAGTGCCATTCTCATGCTTCCAGTGGGGTTTTCTAGCAGATATCATGTAAAAGCAGCCAGTTCAATGTGTCCTACTTGTCCAGTACACCAACTTATTGATCCACACAGAATAACTAAGCATAAACAACGTAGAGATATTTTTGGTGCGGGTCAGGCTGTTTTGTTGTCAGTGGCATCTGGTTATGGATGAGAAACTCAGTGGAGAGTTTATTCCACAGGTCACCACAACGGTTTGCAAGAGTGGCACCACACTGTTTCCCTTCGAGAAGAAGGCACCAGAGAGGGTTTTAAAAGATTTTTAAAAATTAATTTCTCCCCTTCCTTATATTCCAAAAATCTATGATAATCCTTCCCAAGGTGCAGAGGATTTTTCTGTTCTTCCATCTGCACAAATTCTGTTGGTATCATTTTAGTAACTATACCTGCCGTTCTTTTAAAATCATCCCAAACTTTTACCCAGACCTTTCATCCGGAGTGGCTGAATAAAGAGGACCAAAAATATTTTTAGATGATTTAACTGGAATTAAGTTTAAATCCCCTAAGCCCTTTTTAGTCAGGCTACCAATTAACTGGGTTTAGATTTGCTTCTAAGATACAGAATGGCAAATGATGCTTGGGAATGGTTAGGACTAAATTCTGAATTTTCACATGGGTGATTGTAAATCGGACTTTTATGATCCTGATCATTATTCAGTAAACAGCTTAGAAAAGATCATCCCTTTTCCGGGGCGGTTTCATTTAATGACTAAGCTGCCTTAATTTAGTCTGTGTTTACCAGGAAAATGCATGGTAAGTAGAGACAGAAATAATTTGGGGTAAAATTTTGTAGCAGGATTCCAATGCTCAATAATATCTTATTCCTGTAGATAGTAAGGAACATTGAATATCTACTGAATATCTTGACTTTCAGTCTAAGGTCTTGAGTGGCTTTTATTATAAAATGAACATTATTGACACAATTCCAAGAGTCTAGAAAGCTAAACTCATAACACATATTTGTTTCCAGAGCAGCTATAGTCTCATGTCTGGAGTATGCCAGGGATTTCATAACCTAGAAAGGTGTTAACAGCAGCAAGGCACCACCAATAGCCTTGAGAAGGGAACAATTTGATGTAAGCATTTGCTCAAAATGAGCATGTGTGTTGGGAGGTAGTCAACAGTATCTGGAATGTGGCCTCCCCAACCTTGGGATAACCAGGCAAATTGTTGGCAGGAGACACAAGTCTGCCATGAAGTGGTAGCCTCTGCATCAGAAACCTAGAATCCTTTCTTCTGTATCCAGTCTATGACAGTAGAGAGGTTGCCATGGAATTTTCATGGCAATCTGGACAGCACAGGCTGAAAGCTGTCGATTCCAGTCAGTCTCATCAGAGAATGGGCCCTTCCCAAGGGCATTTAAGAGTAACCCAAATGGTTCGATCAGCAATCATGATGTTTCATGGTTCATAGTCTAAGGAAGGGTTGTCTATAATTTGCAGTAATCCTACTGCCTGTGTTCTTCCCACTGGGAATAACAACCACTGCCCTCTTATATCCCAGCATAACTGGTGATGAGGCTGAAACAGTTACAGCAGACACCACTGGGCTTTGGTTTAGGTTAACATCCTTAAACAAAACACAGGTATGAAAGGCACCCTTCTGTGAATTGACTATCTTATTGAGCAAATAGTTTTGTTTTAGCCAGTGAATTGAGAGTCATATTTTACCCACAGAAATAGTTTTCATTTTTCTTGCAAAGTCATTATTTCCCTGGGGATTAAGTTGGCCACATTCCTCAATTATCCATGCCCATTTGACACATGAGGTTTTTTGGGCCCTTCCTATTTTACTAGTTATAAAGTCCTAACTAAACCAACCCCCAAGTTTTCAGGCCTCTATAAGTCAAGCATTGCTTTTCAACAAGGGTACTGTGGAAAAAAAGGGAGCTGCTTTTAAAGTAGCATATCCAGTAGCCATGTCAAAAGCCTAAGTTCCAAAAGCCCAAGAAATTTTTATCCCCTTTGGTCAGAGATACAAATCAGCAAAAATTATCATCAGTTAAAAGAAAGTTGCTGGATCTCCAATAGTCTAAGAATTCAATAAGGTCGTAAGCCTCCTTATTGATAAAGGAACAAAGGCACAGCATATTTCTTGACTCGCCAGACTATCAGTGACTTGAGTCAACTGCTGTAAATATAATTTGTGTCAACAGTGGGAAATGGCAGGGAAATTTGTCCCAGGAACAGAGTTCTCTACCTGTAGCTTTTTTTTTTTTTTTCACTGGGATAATTCCCTGAGAAACTTATGAGAAGAGGAATTAATACAGCTCATCATCCATTTCTGTCATAGATTTAAATGTAGAAGCAAATAAGGACTCAATACATTAAATCAGCCTAAAGGACTCTGATCACAAAATAACTTTAACCATTTTGTTTTCATTCACTGCAAGTTTTGCTCAAGCCCTAGTAGCTGAATTTGGCATTTCAAGGGCTATCATTACAACTGTCAGGAAATCCCAATGTTATCTCTCATCTGGGTCTTTGAGGCAAAAACAGACTCATAATGTTAAGGCTATGGGGTGGGTGTGTGAGAGGAAGATGATGAACTTTTTTTCTGTATTTTGTTCTCTATTTTATTCTCCATGCACTGCAGGCATCAGGGATTGTATGGTTGGTGGGGGCCTCTCAGAGTCAGAGGCTCTTCCTTTCTGTCGTTTTACCTGCCAAGAGTGACATTCTTCCACATCTTCATTCACCCGTATGCTCAGCACTCCTCCCCAACAGAATTTGACCTGTTGGTGATATGGGCACACGTTTGCAATACAGTTACAAAAGTTGGAAGTCCCTCCTCTCCCTGAGTTCCACAGTATATTCAGATGGGTAGAAAAAACTTCCAGTTTCCCTTTGCTATAGTAAGATGAGGAACTCACCAAGAATCCTTCAGGCAACTGAGGTTTGAATAGAGGGGGAAGAAAGGAATAGGTAAATGCATAAAAGAGTCTTCATGCTAATAAGTAAGCTAGGTTAGAGCAGTGCAATGACTTTTTACAGTTCAACTACCCATGTTCTTGGGCGGTCTTCAGCCTTACAAGAGCTCTGGAAGCTAATTATCCCTTTCTGTTCCTGCCTGGTAATGACAGCAACAAACAAAATAACTTCTAATGTTTTCTTCTTGACAAAACCTTATTCAAGCTTTGGAAATTCCTTGACCTTTTCTCCCCCCGACCATTAGGGCTTCCTGTTCACTTATTTCAACCCTACGTCCTAGACGTAGGCCTTCGATAACCTTTCCTTATTAATGTACAGCAAAGAGAAAGACCAGTTTTGCCTAATTGAACCTACAGTTGGTCAACCTGTCTGCTGCTGATTCATATTGACTTGTGTGGTTCTTGACTTCCTCTACAAAGGTCTCCAATGTTGTATCATCCTTGCTTTCAAAAATTTTGAGTTAAATTGTGAAAGATCTGAGATTTACCCTACTTACAAGCTAACAAGTTAGTCTGCCAGTTTAGTACAACATATGTTGAGGGAAACACCACACCTCTGGATCAGAGAATGAACTGTTTATAACTCACAGGAAAACAAAAACCTCCACAGTATATCTTACATTGTTTTACCACACTCTAATTTCAACAGGGCAACTGAAGACCAGCTTTCATGTGCATGTGCCCATAAGAAAGTAAAGATAAATTTTATTTATTTATTTATTTATTTATTTATTTATAGACAGGGTCTCACTCTGTTGTCCCGTCCAGAGTGCAGTGACATGATTATGGCTCAATGCAGCCTTGATCTCCTGGGCTCAAACAATCCTCCAACCGCAGCCCTGGGAGAAACTGGGAACACAGGAATATTCCACCATGTCCAGGATTTTTTTGTTTTTTTTTGTAGAGTTGGGGTCTCTCTATGTTGCCCAGGCTGGTTTCAAACTCTTAGTCTCAGGCTGCCTTCCTGCATGGGGTTCCCAAAGTTTTGGGATTACAAGTATGAGTCAGTGTGCCTGGCTGAGAAATTTCTTAATACAATATATTATAAAATGCTGTCAGATATCTAGACCAATTTTCACTTAAGTTATCTATATAGCTGTTTTAATTTTATTTTTTTCTCAGAGTCTAATCAAGTTTATTCATGTTATCTTTTTAGTTTCTAGTCAACCTTTTTTCCACATAATGGCAGATTTTTAGAGTAACCAAGCAGGGTGACATATAGAATATATAGGTCATGTAAGACATGTAGATTGTATAAGCAAATATTAATACCAGTCTTACTTTTTTTCTGATTAAAACTGATTAAATCTCTGGCTAACCAAGGTGACTCCCAGCACTTTGGGAAGCCAAGGTGGGAAGACTGCTTGAGGTCAGGAGTTTGAGAACAGTTTGGGCAACAGAGTGAGATTTCATCTCTACAAAAAAAACTTAAAAATTAGCCGGGCATAATGGCAAACACCTCCAGACCAACCTACTTGTGATACTGAGGTGGGATGATCACTTGAACCTGGAAGGCTGAGGCTGCAGTGAACCATGATCACACCACTGCACTCCAGTCTGGGTGACAGAGCAAGACCCTGTCACAAAAAAACAAAACAAAAAACTGGTTAAAATTCATGATTCGTGACTCAGTATATTTTATTAGACATCTTCGCTTAAATATTAATGAAGTAATTTGCACATGACTTTCTTTAGGGCTTTATTTTCTTTAAAAGGTAACATGATATTTAATGGGTATAAAAATAAAATAGATAATGATAAAAGGTAGGATATCACATGGAAATCATGAGATGGGTTGGGTAATTTAACAGCTAACTGCTCAGATATTTGTAACATTTTTATCTAGCAAAAACACAAAGTTTCACATATTTTAAGGTTTGTTCCTAAATGCTGAGAATCATGAGTGCTGAATGTGTATTTTAAAAATACTCATACAAAGATCTTAACATCCATTCATTCATTTAATCACAAATGATTGTTCATTCACCAAGACAGACATTTTTCCCACCCTCAAGATTTACTTAATTACTAAAATGTTAATCAGGAATAAACCATTTAAGCTTTCAGATGACTTGTAGGAGAATTCAAATATTAGGGAAAAGATTCATAGATGGAGATTTTAAATCTGTATCACCATTATTATCTAAACAGTAATTGATTGGTCACAGGGCAATAATTAGCTGCATAGTAAAATAAGTAACAAGTAGACACAAGGCAATAAGATTTTACAATTTAGAAAAAGTATGAAAATGTTCAGAAAATATATTCTACCAAAAGAAGGCTGAATTGAGTGGAAAGTACCCTGAGTGCAGCACAGAGGACTTAACTAGCATAGAGATAGAAAGACAAACCAAAGAGAGAAGAGGAACCATCACTGTCCATCTCAATCACTGAAAAATTTAAGTTGCCTTGAACATGCCTGTTACCCAAATGATAAACTGAAAAAAGATATGGTATTCCTAGAGATATTTTTATACAACTAAGTTAGTCTATCCTTAGAAAAATGAGCAAATTTGGTTTGGCTGTTGCTTCAGTAGAATTGATTTTTCTCTTCTTTTTTTGATAATAATTGGATGATATATAAAATAGTAGGTGACTTAAAAAGAGGATAAAAATGTAAAAGAGTTGTAGTATGTTAGGAATTACTGGGAGTGAGAAAGTGTTGAATCAATCGGTATAATTTATAAATGATAAAGACATATATCTCATTTTAAATTATTTATTTAATGAAAAGTTTATTGAAAACTCATGTGGTAAATGACTTCTTCAAGTATACCTGAGTGTGCAAAATGGTAAGTTACAGAGGAAAAAGGGGTAACTAAAGGTACTTACCCCATGACAAAATTGATCTAGAAACACAACCAAAATTTTTTCTTCTTCCCCAAAATTAATTTTTTTTTAAACAGCATAAGATTTGCCTGGGAAAAAATGGGCTATTGAATAAAAAAATATTGGTTTTGAGTAATGAATCAGATCAAAATTATTTTTCATAATAGAGAGTACTAGAAAATACATTAATAATACTAGGCTATTATTTATACTGGATGAGCAATATTTCCTTCTAAGTTTGAAAACATCTCACCCAAATTTTTCAGTAATACTTATTTAAGCTGAGTATATTCATATGAGGAAAAAATCTCCACTATTTTTAATAAGTGGAAATGAAATAGTCTCTCCCAAAATGAAGCAGAAGGAGAGCTAAGGCAGGACTTTTATAATTTGCTCTTTTTTAAACAGATGCCTTTGCTAAGGAGTATGTACTCTAGTGACCCCACCCTGCACCTTTACCTTGGTATTTTACGTTATTATATTTTAGGGTTTTAAAAAACATATTATTCCATTAGTTTCAATTGTGTGTAATTATCTAATTCATAATTTATTTTAAAAAATGAAACAGAGGAGTGCTGTTTTGCCAACATCTAGATTACTCCTACAAATAATACCAGCTGACAAATTTTTAAATACAAGTTCCTTTAATGTTATGTATTCAACATGACATTAGGTTTGCTTTATTTTGTTATCATTGCTGGATATCACCAATCCACCTTGCAGGAAGAAAGATTAATATATTATTTAATAATGTATTATTTTGAAATGTTATAATATTTTAAAAACTCTTTGTTTTTGAGATTGATTAAAGTTAATTAAATCATTAAAACGTAGTATTAGCATTACCTCAATGTAGACAGGTTAGAGTGATAGTTTTTCTAACAGGATGTGTCTGTGTCCCAGAGTATCATAAGATATTTAAATAAAAAGCTTTGTCGAATATTTTCATAAATAAGAAAAATGGGATTATGTTGAAAATATGATTTCTCATGTTATTATACAGGTTAACTTTTCTGGAACACAGTGTGTACATTTGTCATCGGCAAATTCCTTCCTATTTTTAAGATTCAATTCATACATTACTAACAAACATTGCAACACTTTTCCTGATTGTATCAAGTTGATCTTTCTATTCCTGCTTTGTCATCCAATGCCTGTCACATTCACCTTTTATCTCAAACATTTGCTGAATGAAAGCAAATATGAGTTAATAAAAGAGGTAAATGGAATGGCATTTGTTTAGTTTAAGAGTACCTTGTTATTATATATAAGATCTTCAATGAAGGGAATAAACTAAAAAGCAAATTCTACTTTATTAATATAATAAGAAAAACATTGAATATAAGAAAACCTCAAACATCTAATAAAAGCATAAATGCCTGATATAATAATGCAGTTCGATGATCTGAACTGCAAATATCCTAAGTTAAACACACAGTACAATAATAAAATATAAGTGATAGTTCTTTCAAAAACCTTTTCTGCATTCCCAGACTGAGCACCTGGTCTCAGACTCTATGACTTTTTAAAAATAATTTCATCCTAGCACATATAACAGAATATTGTAATTTTTCTTTTCTTCTGCATTTGGAGATAAAGTCTTAAAAAGGTGGGACTCTTCAAACTTATGGTTTTATATTTTTATTTCTAGCATAGCTCTACTTATTTCATACCCACACTTAATGCTAAGTGAATGAAATAATAAATTAATACATGTTTACCCTTTATTGCTAGGTAATGATTACTTGCACAGACATAAAACTGTAGAGTTTCTTATGAGAATTCCTATTTAAAAAGTTGAGAACTCAAAATCCAGACTGACAAAGACTGAGGAGACAACACCAAAGACTGATGAGAATGTAGG
Source organism: Mandrillus leucophaeus (assembly GCF_000951045.1). NCBI lineage: Eukaryota > Metazoa > Chordata > Mammalia > Primates > Cercopithecidae > Mandrillus > Mandrillus leucophaeus. Next base: position 1,053,042 of record NW_012105842.1, read on the forward strand.
AGCAAGAGGAACTCTGCTGCTGGTGAGAATGCAAAATGGCAGAGTCATTTTGGAGGACAATCTGGTGGATTCTTGCAAAACTAAACATATCTTTACCATATGATCTAACAAACATGTTCTTTGGTATTTACGCAAAGGATTTAAAAAGTTATGTCCATACAAACCTGCATATAGATGTTTATAGCAGCTTTATTTCTAACTGCCCAAATTTGAAATCATCTAGGATGTCCTTCAGTCTGTGAATAGATAAATTGACTGCTGTACATTCAGACAATGCCATTTTATTCAGTACTAAAAAATAAAAGAGTTATCAAGCCATATAAAGACATGGAGAAATTTTAAATGCATATAACTAAGTGAAAGAAGGCAATGTGGAAAGGCTATGCACTATAGAGTTTCAAATATGTGATATTTTGGTAAGGGGAAAATTTTGAAATAAAATGATCAGGAGGGCGGAGCAAGATGGCCGAATAGGAGCAGCTCCAGTCTCCAGCTCCCAGCGCGAGCAACACAGAAGACGGGTGATTTCTGCATTTTCAACTGAGGTAACAGGTTCATGTCATTAGGGAGTGCCATACAATCGGGGCTGGTCAGCTCCTGCAGCCCGACCAGTTAGAGCTGAAGCAGAGCGAGGCATTGCCTCACCTGGGAAGCGCAAGGAGGAAGGGAGTCCCTTTTCCTAGCCAGGGGAACTGAGACACAAAACACCTGGAAAATCAGGTAACTCCCACCCCAATGCTGTGCTTTACCAAGGGTCTTAGCAAACGGCACACTAGGAGATTATATCTCACACCTGGCCATGAGTGGCCCAAGCACACGG
>NW_012105842.1:1053911-1063764 GCF_000951045.1 Mandrillus leucophaeus
CAGCACAGCAACATGGCACAAGTATACATATGTAACAAACCTGCACGTTGTGCATATGTACCCTAGAACTTAAAGTATAATAATTAAAAATAAATAAATAAAAGAAAAAAAATTGGTGAGGTGCGGTGGTTCACGCGTGTAATCCCAGCACTTTGGGAGGCCAAGGTGGGTGGATTACAATGTCAGGAGATTGAGACCATCCTGACTAACATGGTGAAACCCCATCTCTACTAAAAATGCAATAATAAATAAATCAATAAATAATTAGCCAGGCATGGTGGCGGGTGCCTATAGTCCCAGCTACTGGGGAGGCTAAGACAGGAGAATGGTGTGAACTGGGGAGGCGGAGCTTGCAGTGAGCTGAGATCATACCACTGCACTCCAGCCTGGGTGACAGACCGAGACTCCATCTAGAAAAAAAAAAAAAAGAAAAAGAAAATAGTCTGTAAGTCGATCATTTGGGCATATGGACTGCCCTATGAGCCTGAAATAGGTGCTCCCGATCTCTATGAGAACCTGACATCCATCACTTTCTGGAATTGTCCACTTCTCCCTTCCGTTTTGCTCTTGCTTCCTGGAAACATGGAAACCTTATAATGAAATGAAACAACTGGCTTCACTACAAACACAGCCCCTTCAATGGGCTTCTTTCTTTACTATTGTATCTTTGAGTTTTAGACGTTTCAGCAACCCCCTAAATCATCTTAACATTTCCCCTAAGCTGGAAAAATAAAACATAAAACACTCCACTGGGGAGAAAAAAAAAAAAAAAAAAGATCAGTGGTTGCTGCATTTGTGATGGAGGAGGGAACAGTGACAAGGCAGAACACAGAGGATGTTAGTACAGCGAAAATGCTAAATGGAAAATTTCAGAAATAAACAATTGATAAGTTTTAAATTGTGCACTGCTCTGAGTAGTGTGATGAAATCTCACACTGTTTCACTCTTTTCCTTCTTCATCTCAAGGGAATGAAGAGTGAGCATGGTATAAGGTAAGTTGAGAGGGAAAGAAAAACCACATTCATATAACATTTATTATAGTACAGTTATAATTGTTCTATTTTTGTGTTAGTTATTGTTGTTAATCTTTTATTGTACCTAATTTATAAACTAAATTTTGTCACAGATATGTATGTATCCTAAAAGGTATAAGAGAAAACATGTGATACATAAAGTTCAGTACTATCCCCTTTTAGGCATCCATTGAGGGTCTTGCAGCATATCCCCTTTGGATAAGGGAGGCTGCTGTACCCTATATACTAGTGTAACCATGAATATAGGTCTGTCTAATCACATGGAATGCACAACATTAAGAGTGAATTCTAATGTAAACTATGAAACTTTGGTTATGGTGTGTCAGCGTAGGCTCATCAATGTACCACTCTTCTGGGGGCGAGGGAGGGTTGATAATGTGGAAAGCTATGTAACTATTGTTATAGGAAGTATTCATATATGGGAAAACTCTGTACCACCTTCTTAATTTTGCTGTGAAGGTAAAACTGCTCTAAAAAACTATTTTAAAAAAAGAAAATGAAAAGCCAAATATATTGACCTTTGTCAGCCCACTTAAACAAACCTGGTGTTTTAAATCAATTTTTAAACACTTTCAAAAATAAACTTTAATAATAAACACTAATTTAATAAACTACATGAATTATGAGTTTAGGATAAAATCATTTGAGTTACATAGAACATACTTGTGTGCATGTGTGTGCGTATGTGTGTATAAAGAAGAAAATAAAAGCAGTATTTTGTGGCTTCTGAGAAAAGTTATCATTCTTTATAAAATGATTAAGAATTTTTTTCTGGGTTAGTTTATACATGAATATTACACATTTTATCACTGAATATATTTCTTGTTTGCTTTCACAACCAGCGAGTTAACATGTAAATATCACCTCAACACTAAGAATTATAAATTAATGTGGGCTGTGAATGCTTTTTTCAAGATCTTTATTTTTCTTTTTTAGTCATATAGTCTTTTAACCCATAACTGCAGTTCTGGTTATTATGATTATTTTTTAATTGTATGTCTCTTTCTATGCCAGTGTAGATCACTTTAGAGCTAAGTTATTTATGTGAAGGTGAGAGTAGGAGTGGTTTCCTTGGCCACAATGTTCTGTCTAAAACTCTTAACTATAAAGTGTACAGTATAGTATTAATATGTTCTTTCAAGTCGTTATACTTTATATTGGCATACATAAGAATACTTCCTGTTTCTTTCATCTTCTAGGTTTAGAATCCCAGCTTCTTCTTTTGTCACAAATGTAAGACATTTTCAGGGTCCTTTCTCAATATTTAATACATGAAGAAACCATTTACCTTGCCAGTTTTTCACTTCCTGGAATAGAAGAACTCTAGATGAATTTGCAAATGATAAACCTGCTTAGTCATCTAATGCAGACATCTGTATTCTTGGACCTGAACTAAGACGTATTTTTGGCTGTTCAAAAATTTTGCCAAAATGATGAGTAATTTGCTTTCTCATTCTTCTGTGATTATTTTCCTTTGGCAAAAGCAACTTCCTATTCTTTACCATTGAAAAAGTTGCCAGGAAAGGGTCTTAAAGTATAAACGAAATGATTAAATGGATGATGGCTTACATAGGGCCCATTTGTTAATGCATCATTAATCACCTTACCACAACATTTCATTAGACCCTGACATGAGATGCAACCTACAGTTTTAACCACCAAATGATCACAAGCACGTATTTGTTTGCCCTGTTGGCCTGGTAGAAAAGCCTGTTAATAAGGCAACATAACCTTGGGTCAGAAGCTTCAGAGACAGCCAGATATTTTTTTAAAGGAATCTACATAAAACATGAATTTGATAGTATTCACTGAACCCTTCTGTGACTTGAGTTCAATGATTGTGTTCCTTAGATTAGTTGTGCAACCTGGATGAGTTCAGAAATTAGCACCTGAAACTGGTCATTAGGTGAAGCCTGTGTGCCATATGTCTTAATTTCCTCAAATCTGTTGCCTCCAAAACTTCAGCAGCTGAAATCCCAGACTCTGTACACTGTTTTTAAGTCCCAATATTCATCCAGTGGGTAGCTATGCAGAGATCTCCATCTTTTCCCCACTTGTTAGCAGCTGAAGTGTAGCTGTGAGACCTGGCTTCCAGCCAAAGAAGGAGGAGCTTATGGTTATCTTGAGAAGTAGTAGCAATTATATAGGAGCTGCATGTTGAGATTTGGAAAACTTCATTCGAATCAACTGATTAGGACACTGAGGTGAATAAACTATTTAATAAGAGAGATCCAACTTCTGAAACTTCTAGGAAGATAGAAATATCTGTGTTCTGAACAACTGCACTGCTCTGAGAGATATATGAATATTAAGAGAAGGGGGTATTATTACCTTCAGACAGCTGGAGTGCTTTTTCACAGTTAAGAAAGAGTGGTTCTTGTTTAATTGTATCTAATTCTGCTCAATTTCTATAGGTTGCACATGGTTGAAATGGTTACTTTTGTTTACTCAAGCAAATATGATCTGGTATAGAGAATTACCTACTCTTTAAGGGGCGTGAACTGCAGCAGGGAAGTTCTGAGGGACAGTCCTATGGTTGACAAACACCAGAATCAGGGTTTACACTTAGGGCTGTCTGGCTCAAAACTTTATGCCCTTTCTATGTGTGTGTATATATATATATTTTTTTTTTCTGACATATTGTCATGCTAATGTATTCCCATGCCTAAAACCTATAATTTTGACACATACATACTTCCAGACATTACAAAACTCTGTGAGACTCTAAGGCCAATTTGACAAGAGGATGCATTCTGGAATATTCTTCAAATAAGATATTGTTGCTTCTTTTGTGAAAAACTAAAGTAGAAGTGTGTATTTAGTGGTATTTAGTGTGTGTTTTACAGTGTGAAAATATTTAAGATATAAAATGGGCACCATTTATATTTCTAGACATGATGCAAATGGGGGTATTTTAATATTAAACCATTTGTCTCTGATACCATCTCTGGCATCAACTGAAAACTTCGAACCAATGGGATGAAAAGAGCTGGGGGCTAGGACAGTGGATCTTATTTCTGTAAGATTCTATTTAGAAAACTGTCCTAAAATAAGCCACTGAATGTGACTCAGCACAGCTAGATCACGGAGTGGCACAAGTGTATGTACAGCCTGTTATCATTGCTGCATTCACATATACAGAAAGAGAAACTTCACAAAGGTATTTGAAACTGAGGCCTGAAAGGAAGGGAGTGGTAGGTATTTCATACTTTCATGATTCCTGCTTGATATATTCTTTCTCTCATTGTAGAGGTAGTTCCATAGAGACACATCGATATCTAACCATGAGATTCTGGACTTTTAAGACTATACTGAATTTTTATGTGGCTTTTATCTTGTATCCCTTGAAAAGAGATTGCATGAATTTTATGTGGAGAAAAGAAATAATATATAAATGGTAGGATAGTGAAAATATGTTTTGCCTCACACTGTATTCCAGTCTATTGAAATTAAATATGGTCATGTGAATTGAGGATTGCAGGTATGTTTCCTGTTGAACTAAGAAGTGGTCACATGACTTGCTTTGGTCAATTAAATGTGAGCACACATGATGTGTGCTTTTTATAAGCCAAGTTTACTTTTGCCAAGTTATTTTCTCTCTACCACAAGATCAGTCTGGACAAAATTGGGGCTTTTCTGTTAAACTAATATTCAGAATAAACACACAAAACAGACATTCTTGACCCTCAATAGACATGTAACTTGAGTGAGAAATAAACTTTTATTTCACAAGCCACTGCTGCAGTAGGGTCATTTGTTGCCACATAACTTAAGCTGAATGAAAGAAGAATGAAAGATTAGTAATAAGATTACCAAATATTTAAAAATAGTGTAAAAACTGCTAACTTATTTTTATAACATGGCCACAGAAGACAAATACTTCAATAAAATTCTTATTAGTAAATGAAAGATAATTTAGTTTTGGGTTTGTTCGTTATATATAGAAAGTATTGAATTGAGATTATTAGAAATAAAATCCATTTTTTGCAGCTAAAATTAGTAGCATTGCCTAATTGTATAACTAAATATATGTTTATTCTTAAAGCTGATTCATGCAGTTTAATAAACCCATGAAATATATAATACAGACAAGCACATTGTTAAAAAATGTTAGTTAATTCAATTTGCATATTATGTGATTTCAAGTAGGTTAATGTATATGTGAATGTATTTAGCTCATGATTACTTTAACATAACAGTTAACATATCTATAACCAATGCAATGCCATTACATTTTTAAAGTGTTATATTCTAAAAATAACCTTATAAATTTTATTGCTATATGTGAAACCTGCATGTAGAATATAATTTTTCCATAAAAATAATGATAATAATAGTAACAATAAATGAGTATAAAAATTTCTAAGAGCTTCCTCTATTGCAGCCAGTGTTCTGTGAGTCCCAAATGAAAAATCATGATTATCATTTTTTAACAAAAGGGAAACTGGGTCAGGAGATTACACAGAGTCTAAAAGACAGTGTAGAGATTTGGACTTAAGTAGTTTTATTCCAGATCAATATTTCTTGACTATTCTCTCTCCCCACACATATGTAGAAAATTAATATAATTTTAGCGATGTGAGTGTATGCATACACATACACACATACATACATATAGCTAATCAATCTAATTTTAGCCTTCTAAAGGCAAGGATATTTTCTTAGCCAGAATTATTCATTCCCTGCATTCTCTAAGAAACAGATTCTAAATGAAAAGCTTATGTGCTAACACTTTTTTCAGGTGTTGCAAAACAGAGAATAAGAGGGAAAGGAAACAGGTAACTAAAGAAGGAACCGGGCAGTGCAAATAAGAAAATAATGCTACTGAGGTAGACATTGCTTTGCAATAATTCAGATCCGTTAGCCTAATCAGTTGAAACATCTCCTTAGAAAATGCATGAAATCATTTTGTGCAGGAATAATCTATCTTGAGAGAAAAGGATATAAAGTAATTTTCCAGTATCCCATTGGCCAGAGCCCCCTTTTTGGTCTTCTGTCTGACAGTCCCTGGATAAGCCAGAACTTCCATGGGTTCAGTCTGGTGAGACTATGAGCAAAGTGATCTCTCCTCAGTCAGTGGAAGAGATGCTGGTGACAACTAGCACTTTATATCCATGAAAATAGTGTAAGCTATTGTGAGGGCTCTTCAAGTCTGGAGTCAGAGCAAGTGGTGAAAGCCTGTATCGTCTTTTATGACCTAGCATGGAAAATCACGTAGCGTTATTTCCAACGCATTCTGTTTATAGAAGTAGTTACAAAGGCTCATCCATATTCAAAAATAGAGGACATAGATTCCGTTTTCTCAGTAAACTATGGCAGGGGCTGGAAAAGCATGTGCAATTGAAAATATTTTTGAAAATTAAATTTGCCAATGTCTTGGTCAATTTTGTCCTACTATACCAGAATACCTGAGACTAGGTAATTCATTTAAAAGAAAGGTTTATTTCTTATACTTCTGGAGGGCTGTAAGTCCAAGATCCATCTGGTAAGGACCATCTTGCTACATCATCCAATGGTGGAAAACAGAAGGAAGGGCAAGAGAACACAAGCAAGCGACAGGTGGCCGAACTCACTTTTATAACAAGCCCACTCTCATGATAACAAACCAACCTCTGCAGTAATGACATTAAACCACTAATGACAGCAGATCCCTCATAAATTAATTACCTTTTATTAGACCCACCTTCCATCACTGTTGCATTGGAGATTAAGTTCCCAATGCACAAACTTTGGAGAACACATTCACACTATATCAGTCACGTTGTCTTTTGACCACACCAAAAAAAAAGAAAAAAATCATATTTCTCTTATTTGCAAAATACAACCATCATTGTTCCCAAACCCATCAAAGTCTTATCCTGTGATATCATTGGATTAGCCTAGAGGCTTGAGGATTTTTTATCTAAATCAGGTCCAGGTGCAGATGATTCTTTTCAGTCTAATATTATGATATCTCAGTGTTACTCTTTCAGTTACCAACCTTCTCATTCAGAAAACATGCAATATAACAAGACATGTATTTTTCCACATGCCTCCCAACATATGCTGTTGGATGAGGTATAGGATATCTGCCATAGGTACTTCCCAACATAAAGGAGAAATACAGCAGGAATACTATAGTCAGAGACTTGGCCATGACAATTCTAAAATCCAGTCAGACATATGCTGTCAGTTCCTTGATTACAGTATAGTGCTATGGAGAATTACAGGTTTGGAAATATTCTCCAAATTCTTGACTCAACCTTCTGGACCTCTCTTTTACCATCTCAGTTATTCTTTATTTTTATATAAAAGTTACCCCCAATTTGTAGTTCAGTATTTTCATCATCCTTCTTGTTGCCCACAGAAATATGAAAGTCCAAAAGCTTCTCCCCATTTTGTGCTGTCCTGGTCCTGTTAAGCTCAGCTACTACAGTTCATTCATTTGAAAGCTATTTGAGTTGTTTATGAATGAGTAAATAATCTGTAGAATGAGTTAGCATTTTTTTTCTGTAAAGGTCAGAAAATAAATATTTCTCTTTTTGCAGCCATATGGTCTCTGACACAATTATTCAGCTCTGTGGTTGTAGCAGGAAAACATCCATAAACAGTATGTAAATGAAGGTATGTGGCAGTGTGGGAATGAATTTTTACCTGCAGAAATAATTCGGTGAGCTTGATCTGGCCTTTTGTTTATAGTATGCTGATGCCTTCCTCCACCCCTAGCAATTATATTAGACGTAAGTCGTTTCCACTGATCTCTTTGAAATGAGTCCCTTCTTGTTTACATCCCTGTTAAACTACTGTAAGGCAATGTCCTTAAATCCAAAGGAACTTTATTATTTAAAAGACAAGATTTGCAAAGAACAACCCTATGATTCTCAGAGGGCCTTTTGTCTGTTTGGAAGTCTTTTGTATGTGTAAAACAGTCTATAAACCACTGCCTTCAATATTTCTGAGTTCCTGGCTAAAGGATTTTGAATAATAACCTTGGTTTCATTTTTCTGTACCACCCAAATCAAGGGTAGGGAGCAAGGCCTTGGATTTGGTTTTGTATGAAAGTAATTTCTTAACTGTAGCATCATTCGCCTTTTTGAAAGGCAGGACTTGTGTAAGAGTTTACTTTTCTATCCTAGCAATTTTGATTTCCATTGTATTTAATAGTTTTATCTTCATCATTCTTTTATTTCTTCGTATAGTTTGCTTTGAAAGCCAGTCAACATATTGTAAAAGTTTTGAGGCTACATTGAGAAGCTACAATGACAGTCTCAGCTAATGTCCCTACTGACAACACCAAATCCCTGGCCAAGTCATTAGATAATTCCAGTCTCTGGCCTTTGAGTCCTCCAGCTTTTGCGGAATAGAGCAATGATAAGCCATCCCTACTGAGTTCTTCCTGAATTGCACATTCATTAGTAAAATAAATGTTTCTTTTAGTCATTAAATTTTGGTATTAACTTTTTAAGCTGCAATAGATAAGTAGACCAATATCTAACTTAAAATATTGGTAAAGATCTCCTCATATGAATTAATATTGACAAACTGTAAAAAAAATGGAGTTTCCTAAAACACAAATTCTTCAGGCAATTAATCCTTAAAACACAAAAAGTTACATCTTCTAAGAAAATTTGCTTCCATGTGGAAATGGGAATATTCTTTTATTAGCTTGCAGGAAATTGTGCATGATTCATTCACTCAGCAATGTAGTATCAACTGACTGAGAGATTTTAATAGTTTCTTGATTGTAATATATTGAGCACTATCATGGGCCCTAAACATTTTAAAGTTAACTTTGTGCTTTATAGATAATATGTTCCTAAATTTTGAAAGAGTTTCCTCCAATGGGTAATTCAGCTAGCTTATTATTTTTTACTGTTTAAACTTGTAAATCTGTAAATTGTTACTCTGTAGGCTAGTTATTTCTGAAACTGAAATAAACCTATGTCCTCTCCAAGGAAATGTTGTTACTCACAGAAAGAATATGTTAGAGTAAAATGATCCTCTAACCTTTGCCAAATTATATCAAGAAAACGATCTCCACTGATTTTTTTTTATATTTCAATGGTGGTTCATATTTTCCCTCTGACTTTCAAGATATTATACAAAGTAGAATTTACTTCCATTACTCAATTCAATTTAGAAACTAAAAAGAACAGAACCAGGAGTGAATCACAAATAGTGATTATTGAAGACAATTATAAAGCTCTTATCGTTTCCTGGGAATTGTTCTGAGTCCTTTATATCCATTTAGAATATTTAATCCTCAGCAGTTGCTTGTGAGATAGGTTCACTCATGATCCCTATCTGATTGATGAGGAAATGGAGGTATAGATCTATCAAGAAACACAAAAGAGGTCATTTGACTAGCAAGTGGCAGAGCCAAAATTCAGACCACATTTTCACTGATTTGTGGGTCCATGATCTTATCACCTAAGCCTGCTTCAGTAATAATCCTTGTACCTGCATGTGATGTGGTTTGGCTGTGTCCCCATCCAAATCTCATCTTGAATTGTAGCACTCACAATTCCCAGGTGTCATGGGAGAGACCCAAGAGTAGGTAATTGAATCATGGGGGCAGGTCTTTCCTATGCTGTTCTTGTGATAGTGAATAAGTCTCATGAGATCTGTTGGTTTTATAAAGGGGAGTTTCCTTGCACAAATTCTCTCTTGTCTGCTGCCATGTAAGATGTGCCTTTCCCATTTCGCCATGATCGTGAGTCCTCCCTAGCCACATGTAAGTGTGAGTCCATTAACCTTTTTCTTTATAAATGGGAATTCCAATATCTTGTCTGCAGTATAATATGGAAATTGAGGCTCACAGTGAAGCTTTCACAGCATTG
>NW_012105842.1:1063814-1067025 GCF_000951045.1 Mandrillus leucophaeus
AAATGATCCTCTAACCTTTGCCAAATTATATCAAGAAAACGATCTCCACTGATTTTTTTTTATATTTCAATGGTGGTTCATATTTTCCCTCTGACTTTCAAGATACTATACAAAGTAGAATTTACTTCCATTACTCAATTCAATTTAGAAACTAAAAAGAACAGAACCAGGAGTGAATCACAAATAGTGATTATTGAAGACAATTATAAAGCTCTTATCGTTTCCTGGGAATTGTTCTGAGTCCTTTATATCCATTTAGAATATTTAATCCTCAGCAGTTGCTTATGAGATAGGTTCACTCATGATCCCTATCTGATTGATGAGGAAATGGAGGTATAGATCTATCAAGAAACACAAAAGAGGTCATTTGACTAGTAAGTGGCAGAGCCAAAATTCAGACCACATTTTCACTGATTTGTGGGTCCATGATCTTATCACCTAAGCCTGCTTCAGTAATAATCCTTGTACCTGCATGTGATATGGTTTGGCTGTGTCCCCATCCAAATCTCATCTTGAATTGTAGCACTCACAATTCCCAGGTGTCATGGGAGAGACCCAAGAGTAGGTAATTGAATCATGGGGGCAGGTCTTTCCTATGCTGTTCTTGTGATAGTGAATAAGTCTCATGAGATCTGTTGGTTTTATAAAGGGGAGTTTCCTTGCACAAATTCTCTCTTGTCTGCTGCCATGTAAGATGTGCCTTTCCCATTTCGCCATGATCGTGAGTCCTCCCTAGCCACATGTAAGTGTGAGTCCATTAACCTTTTTCTTTATAAATGGGAATTCCAATATCTTGTCTGCAGTATAATATGGAAATTGAGGCTCACAGTGAAGCTTTCACAGCATTGAATGGTGAATCTCACTTGTCAAACCAGTTTCTGGTTTAGCCGAGTCGTGTCTTCTTTTAACAAATTCTCAGATCTGAGATTATCATGTTGTTCTTTCTTTATTCAGATTATTGTTAAGCATTACTTTCCTTCTTCTTACAAAACAAACTTTATACTAACGTCACTTACTTGCACATGAACACTGCAGTTCATGAGCTTTTAAAAGAGAAAAGGTTCTCTTTATCACAAAAGTCTTGATGAATCACAAAATGCCTTTGGCATTTATTGTCAAAACTCATCTTTATGACACTTTGTCTTGTTTTCACTTGATTTTGAGAAAGAGGGGGCACCACGTGTTTGCTACTTAATGAGTTATAAATAATGTCATAAAAATCTCCTAACTGTCTGCATATTTCATTAGTCAGATGATCATTAAGTGAGCTACACATTTTGTCATGCTACTGTTTTATTCAATGTTGGTTAAATAAGAAAATATTAACAATAATTTTTATGTATCATAAAATTATGTATTTGACAGCATACATGGAAAAGACATGTGAAAATATTTTGGCTGACAGTCATGGCTAATGTCCCTACTGACAGTTAGGCCCATCTTCCTGACCAAGAGTTGAGATGATTCCAGTTTCTGGCTATTCTGCTGGGGGCTGAAACAGAAAAGAGGAGAACTACAGAGAATGCTCTCATCTTCTTAGATAATATTTAAGTAATCATGAACAGACTGTATAGAAATGTAGACATTTAAGCCCATTCTGGTGATATAAATGAGGGAAATGAAGAACATATTATTAGACAAAAGTCACTTCCACTGATCTCTTTGAAATGAGGCACTTCTTGTTTGCATCCCTGTCAAGATGTTGTAGGGCAATGTCCTTAAATCCAAAGGATTCTATTATTTAAAAGAGATAATTTGCGAAGCACAGGCTTAAGATTTTTAGAAGCTTTTTTGTCTGTTTGCAGCAGTTCTCCTTTCTCTATGTGATGTGGTCTATGAGGCACTGCCTTAAAGAAATATTTCTGAGCTCTTGGCTAAAGATCGTACAGTAATAACTTTGGCTTCATATTTGTACCACCAAATAAAGGGGAGGAAACAGTGCCTTGGATTTCATTCCATGTAAAAGTGTTTTTAATGATAACATCATTTGCCTTTTCACAGGCAAGAATAAGAATTAACTTTTCCATCCTAGCAATTTTTGGCTCCCTTATATTTAATAGTTCTGTCTTTAACTTACCTTTATTTTATTAAATGTTTGCCTTCAAAACCCACTTAACATATTGTGAGAGAAATTTGAGGGTACACTGAGAATAAAAAAAAATGGATTGGAATGTTGGTAGAAATATGAACATTAAAAGCTATTCCAAGGAGATTACAAATGGCAATGAAAAACATATTATTGGGAACGAGAGAAACAGTGACCTTTGTTATGAAGTGGCAAATAACTTGACTGAATTGTGTTTATGTTGTAGCATTTTGTAGATGGCAGAACATGTGAGGAATTAAATTAGAAGTTTAGCTCAGGAAATTCTAAAATAAATGTTTCAGAAATGGCTTGGTGTCTTCTGACTGCTAATTGTAAAATGTGAGAAGAGAGAGATAAATTGAGGTAAATGGTCTCTATTTTAAGTTATTTGAGAAGTCTGCTATGAGGTGGTACTTTATTGTTGTTTTGATTTGCATTTCTCTAATGATTAAGGATATTGAGCATTTTTTTCATGTGTTTCTTGGCCACATAAATGTCTTTTATTGTGATGTGTTTCTCATGTTCTTTCCCATTTAATAGAGTTGTTTGACTTTGCTTGTTAATTGTTTAGATTTCTAAGAGATTTTGAATATTAGACCTTTGTTAAAGCATAGTTTACGAATATTTTCTCCCATTCTGTAAGTTGTCTGTTTATTATGCTGCTAGTTGCTCTTGCTGTGCAGAAACTCTGTAATGAGATAGCACTTGTCAAGTTTCGTTTGTTTTACAATTGCTTTGGAGTCTTAATACGTCATAAAATTATTGCTTGGGCCTACGTCCAAAATGGCATTTCCTAGGTTTTCTTACACGGTTTTTATACTTTTAGGTTTTACAGTTAAGTTTTTAATGCATTGTAAGTTGATTTTTGTATATTGTAAAAAGAAGAAGTCCAGGTTCAATCTTCTGTATACATCTAACCCATTATCCCAGCACCATTTATTGAATAGAAAGCCTATTACCCATTGCTTGGTACTGTCACCTCTGTAAATGATCAGATGGTTGTAGGTGTGTGACTTTATTTCTGGATTGTCTAACCAGTTTCATTGGTCTACATGTATGTTTTTGTACCAGTACCATGCTGTTTTGGTTATTATAGCTTTGTATTAGAGTTTGAAGTAGAGTTGT
>NW_012105842.1:1067075-1068817 GCF_000951045.1 Mandrillus leucophaeus
GTTTAGCTCAGGAAATTCTAAAATAAATGTTTCAGAAATGGCTTGGTGTCTTCTGACTGCTAATTGTAAAATGTGAGAAGAGAGAGATAAATTGAGGTAAATGGTCTCTATTTTAAGTTATTTGAGAAGTCTGCTATGAGGTGGTACTTTATTGTTGTTTTGATTTGCATTTCTCTAATGATTAAGGATATTGAGCATTTTTTTCATGTGTTTCTTGGCCACATAAATGTCTTTTATTGTGATGTGTTTCTCATGTTCTTTCCCATTTAATAGAGTTGTTTGACTTTGCTTGTTAATTGTTTAGATTTCTAAGAGATTTTGAATATTAGACCTTTGTTAAAGCATAGTTTACGAATATTTTCTCCCATTCTGTAAGTTGTCTCTTTATTATGCTGCTAGTTGCTCTTGCTGTGCAGAAACTCTGTAATGAGATAGCACTTGTCAAGTTTCGTTTGTTTTACAATTGCTTTGGAGTCTTAATACGTCATAAAATTATTGCTTGGGCCTACGTCCAAAATGGCATTTCCTAGGTTTTCTTACATGGTTTTTATACTTTTAGGTTTTACAGTTAAGTTTTTAATGCATTGTAAGTTGATTTTTGTATATTGTAAAAAGAAGAAGTCCAGGTTCAATCTTCTGTATACATCTAACCCATTATCCCAGCACCATTTATTGAATAGAAAGCCTATTACCCATTGCTTGGTACTGTCACCTCTGTAAATGATCAGATGGTTGTAGGTGTGTGACTTTATTTCTGGATTGTCTAACCAGTTTCATTGGTCTACATGTATGTTTTTGTACCAGTACCATGCTGTTTTGGTTATTATAGCTTTGTATTAGAGTTTGAAGTAGAGTTGTCTGATGACTAGCTTTTTGCTTTCTACTTATGATTGTATTGACTCTTTGGGATCTTTTGTTATTCCAAATGAATTTTGGAATTGTCTTTTCCTAATTTTGTGAAAATATCATTGGTAGTTTGATAGCAATAACATTAAATCTGTAAACTGCCTTGGGCAGTATAACCATTTTAACAATATTGATTCTTCCTCCTCATGAGCATGGAATACTTTTTCGTTTGCTTGTGTTGTCTCTGATTGTTTTTTATTGTTATTAGTGTTTTCTAACTCTTATTGTGGATATATGTCACTTCCCTGGCCAGGCATGTTCCTAGCTCTTTTATTCTTTTTGTGACTATAGGGAATGGAATTGTGTTTTATTTGGCTCTCAACTTGGATGTTGTTAACGTATATACATGGTATTGATTTTTGTACGTTGATTTTGTAGAGTGAAGCTTTGCCGAAGTTTTTTTTTCTTTTCTTTTCTTTTTTTTATTAGATCTGGGAGTCTTTGTGAAGAGACTATGTGGTTTTCAGGTATAAAATCATATTGTCTGCAAATAGAGGTAGTTAGACTTTCTTTTTATTTGGATGCCTTCTATTTCTTTCTCTTTACAGATTGCTCTGGCTAGGATTTCCAGTACTATGTTGAATAGGAATGATGAGAGTGAGCATACTTCTCTTGTTTCAGCTCTTAAAGGAATGCTTCCAGCTTTTGGTCATTCAGTATGATGTTGGTTGTGGGTGTGTCATAGATGGCTCTTATTATTTTTAGGTACATTCCTTTAATGCTTCATTTGTTATGGATTTTTAACATAAAAGGGTATTAAATTATATTTAAAGTATTTTTTGTGTCCATTGAGATAATCGTGTTGGTTGTGTTTTTAGTTCTCTTTATGTGATAAA
>NW_012105842.1:1070067-1071197 GCF_000951045.1 Mandrillus leucophaeus
ACTCAGCTAATTTTTATTATTTTCAGTAGAGATGGAGTTTCACCATGTTTCCCAGGCTGGTCTTGAACTCCTGACCTCAACTGATCCACCCATCTTGGCCTCCTAAAGTGCAGGGATTGCAGGCATGAGCCATAAAGCCTGGTGCAATCTACTTCTGTGTTCTTAAAGGACAATTTTGCTGTGCAAAATAGTCTTAGTTGGCAGGACTTTTTAAAAAATGTTAGTATTTGAATATATTATCCCACTCTCTCCTGGCCTGCAAGATCTCTGCTGATATATTACTGAGAGTCTAATAGACATTAGTCTAATAGACATTAGTCTAATAGACATTACTTTCTATATGGCAAGTTATTTTTCTCTCACTACTTTAGAAATTCTCTGTCTTTGATTTTAGAAATTTAATAATAACATGTTTCAGTGTAGGCTTTTTTTGAGTTGAACTTATTTGTAGATATTTGGGCTTCCTAAGATTTTGATATCCATTCATTTGCTTTCATTTTCAGTCATTAATTCTCTCCATACCCTTTTCCCCCTTCTCTGATTTACTTTTGAGACTTCTGTATTATTTGTCTGCTTTATGATGTCACATCAGTTCTGTAGCAGTCTTCACTTTTTTGAATTCCTTTGTCTCTGTTTTTCTATTTGAGTAATTTGAAAAGAACTGTTTGATTTTGTCAGTTTTTTCTTTTGCTTAATAAGGTCAACTATTGAAACTCTCTTTTGAATTTTCTAGTTTAGTCATTATATTCTTTCATTCCAGAATTTCTGTTTGTTTATTTTTTCTGATTTCTATTTCTTCCTGAATGTTTCATTTTGTTCATATTTTTTTTTATAATACTTTAGTTTGTCTGTGTTCTCTTGCAGCTCATTAAACTTCTTCAAGGTGATGACTTCACGTTATTTGTCAAGCACTTCGTGGGTATCCATTTCTTTAAGGATCAGTTATTGAAGCTTTATTAGTTTCCATTTGGGTGTTATGTTGTATTGACTCTTAATGATTCTTGCATTGTTTCTGTAAATCTAAAGGAGAAAACTTCTCTTGTGGTTCTTACAGACTGGTTTTGGCAGGAAAGGATCTTCTGCAGTGAAGCAGGACTGGATCTGGTCATGGAGCTCTAGTAGATTTGCAG
>NW_012105842.1:1072322-1076312 GCF_000951045.1 Mandrillus leucophaeus
CAATAAGTTGAAATTATGTTTTAGAATGTCACCAGGATATCCTTTCTCCCTTCTTCTTTCTGTTTGTTCCAAGTTTTCATCATTGTCTTCAAATATGAATATTTGTGATTTAAACTACAGAAAGTCTGATTCTATAGTGTGAAGTGAAGTTATCAGGATCATTTTGGTAGACAAAATAATGTCCCACCAATGATTATCATGTCCTGTACTCTGCAACCTGTGTTTGTGTTACCTTACATAGCCGAATGACTTTGCATACATGGTTTAGTACCTTTAGATAAGAGAGTGGTCCTGGGAAATCTGGAAAGACCCAATGTAATCAAAAGGGTCATTATAAAAGATAAACAGGATGGGCAGAGTTAGAAAAAAAATTAATTATGAAAGTGGAATACATTTGGAAATGCTATACTGCTGGCTTTGAAGATGAAAGAACATGTTACAAGCAAAATAGGTGGCCTTTAGAAAGTGGAAAAACCAAGAGTCTCCTCTGAAGTCTCCAATAAAAGAATGCATAACCCCGCCAATACCTTGATTTTAGAAATATGACCCTCATAATTATAAAATTATATATTTGTGTTATTTTAAGCCACTGAGCTTGTTATATTTTATTTCAGCAACAATCAGAAGCTAATATAATTATTAATTTTAATAAGTCCCACCCCACATGATCCTGATATATGTGGTCTAAAGACCATTCTAAGAATCACTAGAAAAAATAAAAATTTCTCATAGGTTCAGAAAATCAATTCCTAGAGACAGGTCCCATTAAAAACAATAGTAAGCATGCTAAATACCGGGTTTCCAATGCAGTAACAAAGTCATATAGACAAATTTGAATAGTTAAGAAAATGATTGAATCTTGAATATTTTTATGCAAATATTGATTATTAAATCAAAAATTAGTTCTTGTTTGAGTAATATCAAACTAGCAATCAAAGCTAGATATAGATTAAAAGCTGGAAAAGGTAGAAGGTAAGGCACTATTACCACAGTTCAAGAAGGCCTGAGGCTCGCATTAGTGACAATTATAACTTAGGTAAAATGCATTTGATCAAACATTTTAAATTTTTATTCAGCCCTGGGTTAATTGGTTGCATACAATGTAATCAAGAGAAACAGAAATGACTTTTAGATTTGTGATTGCAATTGTTGTACAGCTAGTGAAGGTTTTGACAGAGAAAGTATATGTTGAAGATAACTGAGGCTTTTTATTTTATTTTTTGTATTCCATTAGGTAAATGTATAATTTAATTAGACAACGTGCATGAAAAATTTGAATTGCCTAATGTTATAAAACTCATAGTGTTTATTTGAAAATCAGAACCAGTGAACCATAGAAGAGAGTTCTGGAGTTAAACATTTAAGTTTGTTTGGCAAAATATTGATTGCCGTTAGGTGAGCTAAAATATTATTTTGTCTCTTATACCTTTACAGTTTTGGATAAACAGATGGTGAGGAGGACTCTGGCAATACAAAAAAATAGGATGTGGGGAAATGATTATTTGGGGTATAATTAGTAGGAAAAAATATGTAGCCTCATTTCTAAGATGGAAAAATACTTAAATAACTTAATATGCACAGTGTAAGTCAAAATATAACAATGGATTATATGGAAATATAAACATCTTTATTGCACACTAATGAATTCAACAATATAATTAGATCTTGGAATGTTTTGGCTAACCATTTATTATTGACCCAGAAAAAGGTAAATGGAGATACATATTCACACAAAGCATTCTACAAATTTATTATCACTTTAGCTGACAAAGAGTATGCTTAATTTGCAAGACATCAGAATTCAAAATTAGTCATATATACTTATGTATACATTATTTTAGTGTTTATTGGCATTGCACACATTGACCTTGAAGATTAAAGAATACTCCATATGTTTTTACATATTTTAGTGGATCTGAGTGAAGGAACTGAATACAAATAATTACCTATAACAGCAAGCAGCTGCATTAATTCAAGATAATGTCTGTGATTCACTCTGCATTATCAGTTTCTATGCTTGTCAACAGAGCAAATTACAGGCCTGAGGCCAATTCATGGTTATGCATTACTTTCCACAGTATTATTAATGCAGAATTCCACAGTGCACATACTACAGATTTTGTTATTAATGGCAGAGAATAACATAAAGACATTTATTGTAATTTATATGATTAGGACTCATTGCATATATTTTTAAGTTTATGTTGATGGGAACTACTACAAAGTTATGGGAGTTTTAGTGGTGCTATCTCTTATGCAAGTATTAACTAACATGGATCACTTATTCTTTATATTCCCAGTGCCTAGTCCTTAATTTCAGAGATAGTAAGTGCTTAATAAATGTTTGTTTAATGTATGCATTTATTCTAATTGGCCACTGGAAATATGTAATTTTAAAGATCCTTTGGCACTTCCTGAGAAAATGATACAAATTTACATTACTCTCCCTTTCTGCCTAAACAATCTTTATTTCCTTCTATCTCAAATGATTGCTTTATACATGACTGGACATAGAGCTATGACATAAACGTTGATCTGAATCCCTAATTTGTACCTCAGTAACACTCCTGCATCAATTAAGTGTCTCTCATATCTTTAAAAATAAAAGCTTAGCCTGCTCTGATCTTCACTTCTCCCATATTTTTCACCCTTGCAGATATCTCCTATCTCTACTCTTTAATAGTTCTATCAGTGCTGCACCAATCTTCTACAGTGCCCTCCTTTACTTATGACTACTTAGTACATTGGTCTTCATTCCATTTCTTTCTTTCTTTTTCTTTTCTTTTCTTTTCTTTTTTTTTTTTTTTTTTTTTGAGATGGAGTTTTGCTCTTGTCACCCAGGCTGGAGTGCAGTGGTGCTATCTCAGCTCACTGAAACCTCCACCTCCCAGGTTCAAGCGGTTCTGCTTCTTCAGCATCCTCAGTAACTGGGTTACAGGCGCCCACCACCATGCCCGGCTAATTTTTAGTAGAGACAGGGTTTCACCCTGTTGGCTAGGCTAGTCTTGAACTCCTGGCCTCAGGTGATCCACCCACCTCGGCCTCCCAAAGTGGTGGGATTACAAGCGTGAGTCACCACGCTTGGCCCGTTCCATTTCTTAAAACACCGAGCTCAGGATCATTGCATGTACAGATTCCACAGCTGGAAACTTTCTCCCTACAGCTCATTCCATGGTTGCCTTCTATTCTACTTTTAAAATTTCCATCTGTGTCATTGTGTTCTATGGTTTGAGTGTGTCCCTTCAAAAGCATGTGTTGGAAGCATAAGGGCTCTACTGTGAATGGAATAATGCCATTATCTTCGGAGAGGATTCCTTATAAAACAATGAGTTTGTTCCCTTTTCTCTCTTTCCCTTTCTTGACCTTTCACTTTCATCCATGGAATGCCACAGCAAAATGACCCTTACAAAATGCTGACCACTCAGTCTTAGGCTTCCGAGACTTTAGTACTGTGATGAACAAATTTCATTTCCATATACATTACTATGTCTCTTGTATTCTCTTATGGCAGCATAAATCTAATGAAGACAATGTTCCACAGAGATATATGTTAACCACCCATATAAAAGTAGAATTTCATTTCTCAAAGTTTCACACCTTGTTCATGTGCTTTATATTACCTATTAATATCCAAACTATGCTGTTAATTTGTGATTTGACTACTTTATTTTCTGATAGCTCTTAACTTTCATGCAAATTCCATTAAACTACGTGTGTTTTTCACATTGTTTGCCACTGAATCCGCAATTTCTTGAATAGAATCCTCCACAGTTTCTTGAATAGAATCTGACTAAAAGTTCTAGAGTAAACATTTGTGGAATGAATAGACCTCAGAAAGACATCACCACTCTTGTGCATATTCACATTTCCACCTTATCTGTTTAATGCATAGGAGTCATATAGTAGTAAGGTAAAAACACGTTTTTAAGATCATGTGTTGAAAAGTCCAAATATGTTTGGATCCATCCTATTACTAATTCATTAGTGGTC
>NW_012105842.1:1076362-1077284 GCF_000951045.1 Mandrillus leucophaeus
ATATGTTAACCACCCATATAAAAGTAGAATTTCATTTCTCAAAGTTTCACACCTTGTTCATGTGCTTTGTATTACCTATTAATATCCAAACTATGCTGTTAATTTGTGATTTGACTACTTTATTTTCTGATAGCTCTTAACTTTCATGTAAATTCCATTAAACTACGTGTGTTTTTCACATTGTTTGCCACTGAATCTGCGATTTCTTGAATAGAATCCTCCACAGTTTCTTGAATAGAATCTGACTAAAAGTTCTAGAGTAAACATTTGTGGAATGAATAGACTTCAGAAAGACATCACCACTCTTGTGCATATTCACATTTCTACCTTATCTGTTTAATGCATAGGAATCATATAGTAGTAAGGTAAAAACACGTTTTTAAGATCATGTGTTGAAAAGTCCAAATATGTTTGGATCCATCCTATTACTAATTCATTAGTGGTCATTCAGGTTCTACATGATTAAATCATGTGACTAGAAACTCACAACTTTATCAAAGTGTTCCTTTTATGATTATTCACAAATCTCTTTAAAGAATAGCGGCAATCTACTCCTAGAGATCTGATTTCTGACCTCCCCCAAATACTAGAAAAAGAAAAAAAAAAGGAAGCCTCTCACAATATATTCATGTTTCACATCACTCTTGCAGCACAAGTCATGATAATAAAGCCTTTTTACCCCAAGTCCTTCAATCATTGTACTTTGCTCATTTTCCTTTGCCCATAGCACTACTTTTCATCTCACTACGTTTTTTTTTGTTGTTGTTGTTGTTCTTGTTGTTCAAATCGAGGTGTTTTTAAACATACTCTCCCCTCCCCACGTCTCTTTTTTTTGTTTGTTTGTAAATAGCTGTACTTCTTGTGGCAATCTTGTCCACTTCTACCACTGGCCACTGTCACTTTAAAAATGATTTAACAGTCA
>NW_012105842.1:1077334-1077668 GCF_000951045.1 Mandrillus leucophaeus
AGAAAAAGAAAAAAAAAAAAGGAAGCCTCTCACAATATATTCATGTTTCACATCACTCTTGCAGCACAAGTCATGATAATAAAGCCTTTTTACCCTAAGTCCTTCAATCATTGTACTTTGCTCATTTTCCTTTGCCTATAGCACTACTTTTCATCTCACTACGTTTTTTTTTTTGTTGTTGTTGTTCTTGTTGTTCAAATCGAGGTGTTTTTAAAGATACTCTCCCCTCTCCACATCTCTTTTTTTGTTTGTTTGTAAATAGCTGTACTTCTTGTGGCAATCTTGTCCACTTCTACCACTGGCCACTGTCACTTTAAAAATGATTTAACAGTCA
>NW_012105842.1:1079083-1081469 GCF_000951045.1 Mandrillus leucophaeus
GCCTCATGCAAGCCATCATTTATCACTACCTCTTTCATCTGTTGCAATTCCAGTTTCCTGGCAACCAGTATCTTTTCTTCAACTCACCATAAATAAATACATAAATATAGATATACATGTGTGTATACACACATTTATATATGGATATATATTTGGCTTAATTTTATTTAAGTGTTAAAGTATACTTTATTCTCCTGCCTAAGCTATTGATTCATTGCTTCCTTTATTTTCTTACCTACTTGTGTCACTTTTAAGCCAGATACTCAGGATGATATATAATACATTAACATCCCAGAATTATTTCCTGCTATTCCTCTGTCTGTAACACATCAAAGCAAGCTAGTTACTATTACATAGGTTGCTAATTCTTTCAGCACATATGATACTCTCTAGTATTTCCTGTTTTTTTCTATAAAGTCTTCAGTTACGTCTAAAATACCATTTCCTTGTTAACTCAAGTACATATGAATTCTGTACATTTTGAAAACATAACAAAGATTTTGTAATTTTTATAAGAACCATCAAAAGTTTCCTGATGTAAGTTCATTTACATATGTATTTTATTTAATAGGTTGTAAGCTACTTGGGACAAGTTATTAACAAATGTACATTTATTCAAAATATTTGTCCATAACTCAATGGGAGTTACGTTATATACAAATAACTATAAAACATTATTTTATTTGTATTATATACAAATAACTGTAAAACATATTTCAGTAATAATTTCATACAAAAGGCTCCTCTCATCACAAAGTTTACCAACCATTTTTGGAGCTTATAATGAATGTATGAATCCATTGTAACATAATATACAATGTCATGGGCACAGTGAGCATTAATTTATGTATTATTTTGAATTTTTTGTTTTATACATTGTGATTGAAAAACAATCTTGATTGCAGATTTTTCCATTTCCATAATTTTATTTTCTGCCTTACTTCAGTGTGTACTTAGCTTTTAAAAAATCTTTTACTTCCATATAAAATATTTATATTGTAAATTCAAGAAAAGTATCCAGCAAAGTCATATAACAAAATTAATTAACCCCTCATATTTAGCAGCTATATTTAAGAAAATTGCTAAGTTCAAAATATTTATGGATTTTCTTGTCTGAGTTAGGCTTTTCACCTATTCCTTCTCATTCATAAATTTTGTTCATGGCATTTCAGAAGAGGTTTTTTTTTTTCAAATTACAGTACAGGACTTAGGTTAATGCATAATGTTTAGCAAGATGGATTATGCCTAGAACTATTAAGATAACAAATACTTCTTCTAAAATGATAATTTACGGAGTTTTGTGTGTTCCTCATATTTTTAGCTGGTCTATGACTCTGCTGCCAAGTCATCTGTAATGTAACCTCATGGAGAGTTAAAAGGTAGGAAAAATGGCACCGAGGTATGTACTAAAAAGAAGCTGTTTCTCCTTTGGCAGGCACTTTATAAAACGATGCCAGCCACAGATGGTAAAGATGTTCCTGGCTTCTACCCGCTATCTTGATAGTCCAAACGCAGTCAGAGATCACTGGAAAAGGGTAAATGCCACACCTCCCAGCCGAGGCAGCAAAACCTCTAGCCGCTTTCTAAATGCTTTCTTTAGAACATCAGGTTCTTGTCCATTTGATTTTTGTTAACTTGCTGACAGAATAAATTGAACAGAACTCTCTGAGTAGGATGAAAGGAAGGTGGGAGAATAATCTCAACACTCTTAGCAACAATTGTGTTGTAAAAATCACCATGGTATCTTGGCACATTCATATAGCTGAGGGAACTGTTTATTTTGAATGTACATTTTATTCAAATCTCTGTCCAGTCCTCAGCAAGATAGTTTAAAAATAAGGTTTATAAATTAATGACATGCTTTTATCATAATAATGAAGTTTATCTCTTTAACCAAATGAATTCTATCCAAATAAGAGCATTAAAAACTGACACACTAAGTTTACATTAAATCAGAAACATAAGTGTGGTATCTAGTTTACTCACTAAGGGAATTTGAAGAAAAAAAAGAATTGTTTTTCCTTAATTTCCGAAGCAATAGCCAATTCAGTATAAAATAATTTTGTAAGAGGACAGGCTTAATGAAGATCAAAGAGTTCTGGATTATTAGGGTTAACTATAGTTCATAATAAAAAGTTATTTTTAATCAAATAAAACAAAGTGGAACAAATGTGATAAATAGTCTCAATATAGTCTACTTATCTATTGGATTTTTTTCCTCACAAACTATATTTCAGTCTGAATTAAACTTTATTGAATTAGCTCTTGATGTAAATATCTTAATGCCTTTGATATTTTATTTGCATATGCAGCTTTTTTAACTTGATAGGCAATAACACATTTTCTCTTATGTTTCTTCCAATCAAGGAAATTTGAAATATGTTTT
>NW_012105842.1:1081519-1095691 GCF_000951045.1 Mandrillus leucophaeus
TTATGGATTTTCTTGTCTGAGTTAGGCTTTTCACCTATTCCTTCTCATTCATAAATTTTGTTCATGGCATTTCAGAAGAGGTTTTTTTTTTTCAAATTACAGTACAGGACTTAGGTTAATGCATAATGTTTAGCAAGATGGATTATGCCTAGAACTATTAAGATAACAAATACTTCTTCTAAAATGATAATTTACGGAGTTTTGTGTGTTCCTCATATTTTTAGCTGGTCTATGACTCTGCTGCCAAGTCATCTGTAATGTAACCTCATGGAGAGTTAAAAGGTAGGAAAAATGGCACCGAGGTATGTACTAAAAAGAAGCTGTTTCTCCTTTGGCAGGCACTTTATAAAACGATGCCAGCCACAGATGGTAAAGATGTTCCTGGCTTCTACCCGCTATCTTGACAGTCCAAACGCAGTCAGAGATCACTGGAAAAGGGTAAATGCCACACCTCCCAGCCGAGGCAGCAAAACCTCTAGCCGCTTTCTAAATGCTTTCTTTAGAACATCAGGTTCTTGTCCATTTGATTTTTGTTAACTTGCTGACAGAATAAATTGAACAGAACTCTCTGAGTAGGATGAAAGGAAGGTGGGAGAATAATCTCAACACTCTTAGCAACAATTGTGTTGTAAAAATCACCATGGTATCTTGGCACATTCATATAGCTGAGGGAACTGTTTATTTTGAATGTACATTTTATTCAAATCTCTGTCCAGTCCTCAGCAAGATAGTTTAAAAATAAGGTTTATAAATTAATGACATGCTTTTATCATAATAATGAAGTTTATCTCTTTAACCAAATGAATTCTATCCAAATAAGAGCATTAAAAACTGACACACTAAGTTTACATTAAATCAGAAACATAAGTGTGGTATCTAGTTTACTCACTAAGGGAATTTGAAGAAAAAAAAGAATTGTTTTTCCTTAATTTCCGAAGCAATAGCCAATTCAGTATAAAATAATTTTGTAAGAGGACAGGCTTAATGAAGATCAAAGAGTTCTGGATTATTAGGGTTAACTATAGTTCATAATAAAAAGTTATTTTTAATCAAATAAAACAAAGTGGAACAAATGTGATAAATAGTCTCAATATAGTCTACTTATCTATTGGATTTTTTTCCTCACAAACTATATTTCAGTCTGAATTAAACTTTATTGAATTAGCTCTTGATGTAAATATCTTAATGCCTTTGATATTTTATTTGCATATGCAGCTTTTTTAACTTGATAGGCAATAACACATTTTCTCTTATGTTTCTTCCAATCAAGGAAATTTGAAATATGTTTTCAATCAACAGTCTTCCTGATTCTATGTATTCAAATTGATTGATTAAAACTTTTGACTCTTATCTCTCCACCAGTTTACACATACAAGTCCTTGTACAAGCATACTTTGTATTTGTATTACTAAAATCCTTTTCTGCAAAAATCTCCCTGTACAAGCCCTTTAACAAATTGTGAATGCACAAAATTATCTTCAGTGTCCATTAATTTCATTGCCCAAAGTCACAATCATTGAATATATTTCTAAAATGACACTCCCCACTATTCCATGACGTGAATTTTGTGGAGAGAGAAATGCACTGACTGGCTTATTGTGATTTTGAAACAGGAGAGTTCCCTGATCATTCTTGCAGGATGTGAGACAGGGGTGTGGCTCGCTTGTTCAGTTACTGCCACTGCTCAAATCCCTCACAGGAGTGGGAGCATGTAGACAGACAGGTGTAGAGGCTGGGACAAGCGCTTTGGGCTCCAGCCCCATGGTAGTGTCTGGAGTGGGGAGGTGCCTGCTAACCCAGTATTACAATGCTCTCTTAGCTTTGTCCTCTGTAGATGGCTTTAAGTGTTAATCAACTTTATGGACTCTACCTTTTCGAAAGGGCAGAGGGCCAGTGTGACAGCTTTCTGTATCCTGAGCTCTTGCCCAGCATCCTGGAAGAATCAGGTCACACAGGGGCTTGAAGGATGAATGTGAGGTTTTATTGCATGGTGGAGGTGACTCTCAGTGGGATGGATGGGGAGCTGGAAGGTGGATGGAGTGGGAAGATGATCTTCCCCAGGAGTTGGGCTATCTAGCTACCAAACTCCTCTCAGACTGTCCCCAGCCAAACTCTTCTCATTATTCAGACATTCTTCCTCTTCTCTCTTTCTCTACCATGTCATTCTGTCATTCGTCTGCTTGTCTCATCTCCTCATCTGCTGGTCTGCTCTGGAGCCTGGAGTTAAGAGGTTTATATGGGTAAAGCTTAGGGGGCTTGTAGGCCAAAAGGAAACTTTTTGGGCGTGAAAAAGGAATGCTTGTTCTCATTTAGGACCGCAGATATCCAGGCTTGAGGGTGGGACCTTTCCCTGGGAACTGCCCTCTTCTATCAAGTGTTCCCATCTCCTGTCCTTATCAATTTGATAATCCAAACACATTATTTTTAATAAAAAAGTCTTCTGGGGTATTTTAAATTATCTTTAGATTATTTATTATTTGAGTTTTTACGTTATGCACTAAGTTCACAGTTACTTTTCATACATTACATTAGCAATAATATCTGTGTTTGCAGTCCTCCATGAGTTCTCTACTCTATACCACAAATGTCTCTTTTCAATAATTCATATGATCCTAATAATGACTTCCAATTAATAGTAATGAATGCTATTTACAGCAATTACAGAGAAACAGTTGTTGCATTAACAAATCAATTACAACAATGTAGTTCACTGAATCCATCATAACTACTTCTGTTTGACCAGTTATTTAAGGTCAAATTCCAAATAGGTTGATACCAAAATCGGTTTCTGCTGGAGTTTGTATAACATGTCTTTTACCCTGAGGAATTACTTTATTAATCCAGATTTAAAGAGCAGATGGAAAAATGAATTCCTAAAGGATTTGGACTCTGAAACTTTGGAGTTGAGGTGAGGAGAAGGTTGAAGAGGAGAGAAACGTCTTAGTGATATCCACTTTTGTTTTCATAGCTTATCTTACAGCACTGAGAAAGAATAATTAGTGAAGAACAAAATCTAATTACTACATTGTAAGAAGCCTTTCTCTTATACCTTCTTTTCATATGTACGGGGAAACTAGACAATTTTTGCAACCTCCATCACTCCTGTTGGATATCTATTGTTAGTGTTTAACGAAGGGTAAATGGCAAAACATTTAAAGGTGGTTTGGGAAAAGAAGGGTATTCTTCAATTGTGCTGAGTAAAATGATAGAGGCTAGCAATATTAAAAACATTTTTTTTCTTATATTTGAGCTTGTTTCCATTCATTTTTATCATTAACTTGGTTAATAAGCCTAACAAAAAAATCCATGTTTGTATTGAAAATAAATTGTAAACCTCAATATAAATCAGTAAAAAGTACAGTATGGTAATATATTTATGGCATAAAATATTATCAATAATTTTAAATGACTGAGAATTATGTGTGCTCATGTGTAGATTATTAAACATATTTGTGAATATAGAGCAATTTTCAAACTAGTTTCAAGTCATTATGCACAAATGTTTTATCTTCTTTTTAGAAGATTATATACAAATATACACACATATATATAGACATATGCAAATCTATACATAAGTATTTATGAGCATATATAACATTAAATATGTCATATTTCATATACTGTATGTGTTTATAGAGGTGCACAACCACACACACACATCCTTGGAGCTTATACATTAAAAAAAGATAAATTTGATAGTTAAAAGCAGATTTTATTCCTAATTGTAATGTTTTGTTATTCTAAAAAGTGAAATGTATTTGTTAATTATTAGTGCATGAATGTAACAAATAACCAGATTATTAACTAAAATTACATATAGAAAAAAACAATTGATTGTTTGAGGATTTATTAATATAGGATTGGTACCAAATCTTTAGTAGGAATATTTGAGGAAAGCTTATAATATAGTCTTTAAATATATTTATCTTCTTTTTTTTATACACCTCTTAATAAAAAAGAAGAAGAAGAAGAAAAGCTTTTTTTTTTCTTTTTGAGACAAGATGTTGTTCTGTAACCCAGCCTGGAGTGCAATGGCACAAGCTGTGTTCACTGTAACCTTCGCATCCCTGGTTCAAGCAATTTTGATGCCTCAGCCGATAGAGTAGGTGGATTACAGGACCATGCCACCACGCCTGACTAATATTTGTATTCTTAGTAGAGTTGGGGTTTCACCATGTTGGCCAGGCTGGTCTCGAACTCGTGGCCTCAAGTGATCGGGCTGTCTTGGCCTCCCCACGAGTGCTGGGATTACAGGCATGAGCCACCATACCTGGCCTCTCAAAAATATTTAAGCCACCATACAGTTCCAATTTTTTCTAAATACTAAAATTAATATTTCCACTACATTTCGTGTCAGTGATTTTGCATTACTGTAATATTTTAAATTTAAGTTATTGCAGTTTCTAAAGATCATTAACACACTAATCTGTATCTAGACATAAAAGGTCTTGAAACCACATTATAAAATAATAAAGCTGAAGAACATCAGTGTTGACAACTAAGCCTGATTAGATCAGATATAGATACAAGTGTGCCCATACATTTAGTTGAAGAGAAATATGGAAGAGAAATAAGATGCAGTCAGCATATTTACAATACTATACGTAAGTCCAACTTAAAGTTGCCCAAGAAAAAAGCTGGGTATTTTCTATGATTCCCCCTCACATCCAGTTAATCAAGCTTTTCGTCATTCTCCTAAATAGTTCTTAAAAATCTGGATGTCTATTTATCCTTTCTTCAAATACATTCATTTCAGCTACCACAGTCATCCTATTTATAAATTTTACATAAGTCCTATCCTGTTTCTCTCCTGTCGGTTTTCCGCACTGCAGCTAAAGTGATGTTCCAAACAGTGATTTTCATTATGTCAGGGTGTTGCTCAGTGTCTTTTAAAGTCCTGATAGTTTTCTTAAAATAAAGTCCAAATTGTCTAACATTGTCCACAGGAGCATTTCAAACACACATGCTGCTGAATGATGCATCCTCATATTCTTTTTTTAATTTTAATTTTATTGCATTTTTATTCTTTTTTTAAATTTTACTTTAAGTTCTGGGGTACATGTGCAGAACGTGCAGGTTTGTTACATAGGTATACATATGCCATGGTGGTTTGCTGCAACTATCAACCCGTCATCAGGGTTTTAAGCCCCGCATACATTAGGTATTTGTTCTAATTTTCTCCCTCCCCTTGCTCCCCACCCCCTGACAGGCACTGGTGTGTGATGTTCCCCTCCCTCTGTCTATGTATTCTCATTGTTCAACTCCCACATATGAGTAAGAACATGCAGTGTTTGGTTTTCTGTTCCTGTGTTAGTTTGCTGAGAATGATGACTTGCAGCTTCATCCATATCCCTGCAAAGGACATGAACTCATTCTTTTTTATGACTGCATAGAAATAGGCAAAGACTTCATGACTAAAACACCAAAAGCAATTGCAACAAAAGCCAAAATAGACAAATGGGATCTAATCAAACTAAAGAGTTTCTGCACAGCCAAAAAACTATCATGAGAGTGAACAGGCAACATAGAGAATGGGAGAAAATTTTTGCAATCTACCCATCAGGCAAAAGTCTAACATCCAGAATCTACAAGGAACTTCAGCGAATTTAGAAGAGAAAAACAACCCCATCAATAAGGGGGCGAAAGATATGAACAGACATTTCTCAAAAGAAGACACTTATGTGACCAACAAGCCTCCTCATATTCTTATGAATGATAAACACTCTGGCCCTCCTGAATTGTTCACTTCTCACTTAAATCTATGAGTTGTTTTATTTTGGCCCTATGTGGATCTTGCTCTCTTTAAATTTATCTTCACCTGGATAAGCCATAGTCTTCATTTGAAGTCTGCTTTCCCCTGGAATAGTTTAGTTTTCCTGGTGCATTTTCGTAACTATGTGTTCCTATGTCATTATATATTTCTCTTATAGCCTTTACCTCATTATTGACATACAATTTTCTTTATTTCCTATAATGCAACATTTATGTCATGATCACTATTATATTTCCGACATAATACACCATGACACAAAACAAGGGCTCAGTACTGTAGTTTGGCAAAATAGAAGCATTCAAAAAAGATTAACCAACCAATCAATCAAGTTAGAGTAACAAGGTGGCAAATCTTATAAGGGAGTAAAACTTTCTGTCAATTATAAATGCACAATCACTTGCAATGAAGTAGCGAGTTATATGTTATCTTTAGTGTCCAAGCAAAGGTAGCTGTCAAATTATGTGATCTTTTTTCTAGCCTACATCAATTTACTTAGTATTTTGCATGACTTCGAGACAAACAAATTGTTTGTTTTCAGTGGTGAATACCTTAACTGGTTCCAAAAACATTATATACTTTATTGAGTGTGATTATTTCTCTGTTAACATCTAATGCTAATTATTTCATTTGATTTTGTTAGTGTTTCTAAATATTATGGCTTTTTTTGTTTTGTGTAGTGATGTGGGAATTGGAATGGCCGTTACATTTTAATATTATACCAATGAAAGCACTTGAGCAAAATTAGGTTATTGCTTGGATACAGTAATAGCAAGATGCAATGGACAAAAACAAAAGTAGCTGAGCAGGACAATATATAGATGAAGAAAAGTTTTATTAATAAGGTGAAAGCAAGGCATGAAAAGTACTGCTTGATGTTCGAATGTGTTTTAGTGAACATAAGAAGTCCATTAATATTCCACCATTGTCCATATAAAATACTATGACTTTGCAACATTTTATTTTTAAAAATTGATATGTCTCTGTGCCACAATTTGATGCTTTGATATATATGTTGTATAATAATCAAATCAGGGTATTAATCATGTATATCACCTCATACATGTTTCCTTTTTTGTGGTAAAAATATTCAAAATTCTCTATTCTAGCTGTTTTGTAATATACAATGCTTACTGTTAATGATCATCACCCTGCTGTGGAAAAAACACCAGATTTTACTCATCCAATCTAATTGTTTTGAAATAAGTTGGTACCAATTGACCAACCTCTTCCTACCATCCATTCCCTTCTCCCCACCCCAGACTCTAGTGTCCAGTGTACTAATATCTGCTTCTATGTTAGCAACCTTTTTTTTTTTTTTATAATTCCACATGAGTAAAATCATATGGTATTTGTCTTTCTGTGTCTGGCTTATTTCACTTAACATGATGTCCTACAGGTCCAACCATGTTGTTAGAAATTGCAGAATTTTGTTATTTTTCATGGCTGAATAGTGTTCCATTGTCTTAAATATATTATGTTTTCTTTATATGTTTATACTTTTTGGTCATGGGTTGGTCTCTTTGACATGCTGATTTTCTTTTATTTTTATTTTTTTGGTTATATATCCAGTAGTGGGATTGCTGGATCATATAGTAGTTCTCTCTGTAATTTCTTTTTAGGAATCTCTATACTCTTTTCGATAGTGCTTTGCTAATTTACAATCCCACCAACAGTGTGTAAGTGTTCTCATCTCTCCATATCCTCACCAATACTTGCTTTCTTTTGTCTTTTGATAAATAGCCATTCTAACTGGAGTGAAGTGATACCTCATTGTGATTTTAATTTGTGTTTCCCTGATCATAATTGATGTTTAACATTCTTTTATTAACCTGTTGGCAATTTCCATGTCTTCTCTTGAGAATTGTCTCTTTTGTCCACATCCTCACCAATGTCTGTTATTTTTTGACTTAATAATAGCCATTCTGACTGGAGTATGACGGGATCTCAATGTGGTTTTAGTTGCATTTCTCTGATGTTTATTGATATTGAACCTTTTTTCATGTGCATTTTGGCCATTTATGCCTTCTTTTGAAACATGTCTATTTGTGTTTTTTTGTGCATTTTTAATGATGATTTTTATTCCTGTTGAATTGTTTTGAGTTTCCTGTAGATTCTGGATACTAGTCCTTTGTTGGATGCATAGTTCACAAGTATTTTCTCCCATTCTGTAGGTTATCTGTTTCCCCTGCTGATCATTTATTTTGCTGTGCAGAAGCCTTTTAGTAATTCTCATTTATCAATTTTTGTTTTTGTTGTATTTGCTCTTGTGGTCTTACTCAAGAACTTTTTGCTTAGGCCAATATCCAGGAGTCTATCTTAAACTTTTTACAGCATTTTTATAATTCCAGGTATTATATTTAATTTTTTAAGCCCTCTTGAGTTAATTTTTTGTATATGGTGAGAGGTATGGGAGCATTTTAGTTCTTCTGCATATGGCTATCCAATTTTCTCAGCCAGTTTTGGAGTAGGGTGTCCTTTCTCCAGGGATAATTTATTTCCTCTTTTCCAATTTGAATGCCTTGTATTTCTTTCTCTTGCCTGATGGCTGTGTCTAAGACTTCCGATACTATGTTTACTGGGAGTGGTGAAAAATGGCAGTAGTGAAAGTGGAAGTCTTGTTTGAGTTCTTAGGGAGAATGCTTTTAACTTTTCCCCATTCAAGAGGCTGTTGGCTGTGGGTTTGTTTTATACGGCTTTCATTATTTTGAGATATGCTTATTCTATTCCTAGTTTGTTGAGGGTTTTTATCATGAAGGAATTCTATATTTTATCAGATGCTGTTTCTGCATCTATTGAGGGGATCATCTGGATTCTGTTTTAATTCTATTTATGTAGTGTATCACATTTATTTATTTGTGTATATGCTGAAGCATCCTTGTACCTTTGAAATAAAATCTAGTTGACTGTGGTATATTATCCTTTTAATGTGCTGTTAGATTTTTGTTTAATGTCAGTCAATCAACCAGTTTAATGTCATAGTCAACCAGTTTGGGTTCAAAAACTCTTTCTAAGTTGGGTAACTTGGGGCAAGTTATTTAATTCCTCTAAGTCTCAGTTTCTACAT
Organism: Mandrillus leucophaeus; assembly: GCF_000951045.1. Lineage (NCBI taxonomy): Eukaryota > Metazoa > Chordata > Mammalia > Primates > Cercopithecidae > Mandrillus > Mandrillus leucophaeus. The sequence continues at coordinate 1,090,357 of NW_012105842.1, forward strand.
GTAATGAAGACAAAGGCTTCTAATTCTAATTCGTAGGGTTTCCAGGAAGAATAATTGAGTCAATATATATAAAATTCAAGTGAATAATAATTTAATACCTGTTAACATTGAAACTGAGTTGCAGTGCACATTAAGTTTATCCATTTGTCTTAACTAAAATTTCTGAAAAAATAAATACTTTTTCTTAAACCATGTAAACATGTTAATTTGAAACTGAGTTATGACACTAGTTACACAAAGACAGTTTCATATTTCTATGGGAATTTTTCCATTAAAAGTCCATGGGCAAACACTTTTAAAATATTTCAGTTGTCAACATTATAGAAATTAATTTTAAAATCATTACTACTGAAATTTAAATTCTGAAGCAAAATAAAATGTACGTATTTATTCATTTTGCATCATTTCCAGAAATGTTCACTTCTTTTTAATACTGTTTGCTACAAAAAATACGTTAATTGTACTTTGGTTTTCAAGAACTTCCTTTAATTATAATTTATTTACCTAAAAAGGTGTATTTAAGGTAATAGCATTGGCTTCCTAGAAAAATTTAATATGGCTAGCTTTTGCATAATGAAATATTTTAGAGCAGTTTGTAAAAGGCACCAAGATATTTTTGCAAATTAGCTACTGAACCAACTTACCCAAAATAATAAAAATGTTATTTCTATAAATTAGACAGATGCTGTCTTCAGTTAAAAATTTCACCAACAAATAATTAAATTCATGGAAGTTTTTAAAATATGCACTTTAGACATATAACTACAAATAAAACTTAATAACAGAGAACAGAAATTTGTGTACAGTTACTTTGTTTATCAATTTTTTAAATTGAGGTATAGCAAGCATAAAAAAGAGGGCACAAATCTTATGTGAGAAGTTCAATAAATTATCAAAAAGTTAATATAACTATGCAACCACCACATAAATTTAGAAAAATAATAATAGTCTATAAATATCTAATCACGTTTTCCCAAAATAACTATAATATTTAATTATACTTTTATGGACTCATTTTCATTCTTTTGAATTTTATGTGACAGTAATAATCTAGTATCTACTTTTTGCTTCTTGTATGTTTCAATTAATATTATGTTGTTTCATGTAGCAATATTCCATTTATTTTCAATGCTATATAATGGTTAATTCAGTATCTGTGTATTAATTATAAATTAATATATAGTGGACTTTCTTTTTTATATTTGTTTTGGCTCTTTCCCTAATTTTCATTTCCATATAAATCACAACATTCATCTTGTGAACTTTCATAATCATATATACACAATATGTACATTTATACACGATACGTTTACAGTTATTTCCAATATGTTATGCATCCATAGCAATGGGCAATGCATGTTCACTTTTGATAACACACAGCAGTTTGCTCTTAGTCATAGACACAAAGTTAGTCATTGTCCTAACTGAAGGTTTTCTGATAAAACAGAAACTCAAACAATAACAACCACAAAACACAAAAAAATACATGGAAAGAATAAATTGTGTAGAATAAGAAATAATAAAATTTACATGTTGTGTTTTGTCCTATAAGCAGAGGAAAGAAAGTATAAATAGCTTGAAAATGACTAAGTGACACAACTGAAATTCCTGTAAGAAGTCGGAAGTGTCACTTATTCAGTCTCAGAATCTAGTTGTTGATACTAAGTATTTTGAAACAAAGATATTGCTTCCCTAATATTCACCAGTTTTATTTACAGTCATTGATTCTTTTGTATCTGATACCTACAAATTCCTGCTTTTATGTGTCTTAGAAGTACTCTAAGGTTCACCAAAGGGGCAGAGTAGAAAAGTTTTCTCAAGGGCACTGCCATGGATTGGTGTCAGTGATCTAATTTAAAGAGTAGACTGAGCAAAGTAGATGTGCTAAATAATATTTCTGTTCAGCAAAACACTCTTCTATCTGGCAACATAACCATTTTATTTGAAGTCATGCTGAATGAAAATTAATTTTGTTCTTATCAGTGTATTATCAGTATGACTCAGGGGAGATTACTGACATTCTTGCATTAGATTTAGGGCCTGTGCTTCCTCCTACTGAATCTGAGTGGATTCTTTTGGTTGCTTTGACCAATAGAAGTTATAATCTTGTCACTTTCAAGGCCCAGGACTTAAGAGAATGGCAATGTACACTTTCCTATATGTTGAAACTCAGCCTCCCTGCTCTGAGAAGTCCACATATACCAGTGAAGACACTCTTGAGTTTATCAGCTGATGTCTGAGCTGGTAGCCAATGTAAACCTCCCAGCCATGTGAGTGGTTGGTGAACGACCTTCAAAGTCTACCCTCGAGCTTCAGTCAGTCTTCTCACCTGATGTCACAAAAACAAAAGAAAAAGAGCCTCATGAAATCTTTGTTAAATTTCTGATCCATATAACCACTGCTTTAAGCCACTAAGTCTTGGCATAGTTTTTAACACAGCAGTCAGTAACCAAAACAATTAGTGGTACAGAATTTTCTAATTAAAGTGGAGGATATTCATTGTTGCAAAGAATGGGACCTATTAGTGGGGAAAAAATCAGTGTATACTATCAATTCTGGCATAAGGGTAATTTGCTACTTTCAAAAATATGTACAAATATTTTGTAACATATTCTATGAAGCATTGGGGATATTTATTAATTGAGAAACAATAATAATTATAAATATGTGTATTAGTCTGTTTTCACAATGCTGATAAAGACATAGCTGAGATTGGGCAACTTACAAAAGAGGTTTCTAATGGATTTACAGTTCCATGTGACTGGGGAAGCCTCACAGTCATGGTAGAAAGTGAAAGGCACATCTCACATGGCAGCAGACGAGAGAAGAGACAGGGAAACTTCCCTTTTTAAAATTAACAGATCTTATGAGAGTCATTTACTATCATGAGAATAGTATGGGAAAAACCCACCCTATAATTCAATCACGACCCATGACGTGGGAATTATGGGAGTTACAAGACAAGATTTAGATGGGGACACAGCCAAACCATATCGTCCCATCCCGGCCCCTCTCAAATCACATGTCCTCACATTTCAAAACTAATCATACCTTCCCAATAGTCCCCCAAATAATTAATTCTTCTGAACATTAACTCAAAAGTCTACAGTCCACTGTCTCATCTGAGACAAGGCAATTCCCTTCCACCTATGAGCCTGTAAAATAAAGAGCAAGTTAGTTACTTCCTAGATACAATGTGGATATAGGCATTGGGTAAATACAGTCGTTCCAGATGGAAGAAATGGGGCACAACCAAGGGGCTACAGGCCCCATGCAAGTCTGAAATCCAGCAAGGCAGTCAAATCTTAAAACTTCAAAATTATCTCCTTTGACTCCATGTCTTGCATCTTGGTCATGCTAAGGCAAGATGTGCATTCTCATGGTCTTGGGCAGCTCCACCCCTGTGGCTCTCCAGGGTACAGCTTCCCTGCTGCCTGCTTTCATGGACTGTTGTTGAGAGTCTGTGGCTTTCCCAAGCACACAGTGCAAGCTATTGGTGGATCTAACATTCTGCGGTCTGGAGGACAGTGGACCTCTTCTCACAGCTCCACTAGGCAGTGCCCCAGTAGGGACTCTGTGTGAGGGCTCTGACCCCACAAGACCCCACATTTTCCTTCTGCACTGCCCTAGAAGAGGTTCTCCATGAACGCCCTGCCCCTGCGGCAAACTTCTCCGTGGGCATCCAGGCGTTTCCATACATTTTCTGAAACCTAGGCGGAGGTTCCCAAACCCCAATTCTTCCGTGCACTCACAGACTCAACACGACATGGAAGCTACCAGGGCTTGGGGCTTGCGCCCTCTAAAGCCACAGCCCAAACTTTATGTTGACCCCTTTCAACCATGGCTGGAGTGGCTGGAACGCAGGGCACCAAGTCCCTAGCCTACAAACAGCATGGGGAACCTGTGCCTCGCCCACAAAACCACGTTTTCCTCCTAGGCCTGTAGGCCTGTAATGAGAGGGGCTTCCGTGAAGACCTGTGACATACCCTGGAGACATTTTCCCCATTATCTTGAGGATTTACATTTGGATCCTTGTTACTTATGCAAATTTCTGCAGCCGGCTTGAATTCCACCTCAGAAAATGGGATTTATTTTTCTATCACATTGTCAGTCTATAAATTTTCCAAATGTTTATGGTCTGCTTTCCTTATAAAACAGAATGCCTTTAACAGCACCCAAGTCACTCACAACTTGAATGCTTTGATGGTTAGAAATTTCTTCTGCCAGATACCTTAATTCGTCTCTCTAAAGTTCAAAGTTCCATAAATCTCTAGGGTTGGGGCAAAACACCACTAATCTCTTTGCTAAAACATAACAAGAGTCACATTTGCTCCATTTCCTAACAACTTTCTCATCTCCATCTGAGACCACTTCAGCCTGGACCTTATTGTCCATATCGCTATCAGGCTTTTGGCCAAAGCCATTCAGCAAGTCTCTGGGAAGTTCCAAACTTTTTCACATTTTCCTGTCTTCTTCTGAGTCCTCCAAATTGTTCAAACCTCTACCTGTTACCCAGTTGCAAAGTCACTTCCACAGTTTTGGGTATCTTTTCAGCCCTTCCCACTTCTGGTGCTAATTTACCGTATTAGTTCATTTTCACACTGCTGATAAAGGCATAACTGCAACTGGGAAATTTACAAAGAGTTTTATAATGGAGTTAAGTTTCACGTGACTGGAGAAAGCCTCACAATCATGGTGGAAGGTGAAAGGCTGATATCACATGGTGGCAGACAAGAGAAGAGAGCTTGTGAAGGTAAACTCCCCTTTATAAAAGCATGAGATCTTACGAGACTAATTCATTATCATGAGAACATCACAGGAAAGACTCACTCCCACAATTCAATCACCTCCCATGACACATGGGAATTATGGAAGTTACAATTCAAGATGAGACCCAGCCAAACCATATCAGTCTGTATTATAGTAACCAAAACATGAGTTAACTCCCATTCACAATTGCTTCAAAGAGAATAAAATACCTAGGAATCCAACTTATAAGGGATGTGAAGGACCTCTTCAAGAACTACAAACCACTGCTCAGTGAAATAAAAGAGGACACAAAGAAATGGAAGAACATTCCATGCTCATGGATAGGAAGACTCAATATCGTGAAAATGGCCATACTGCCCAAGGTAATTTATAGATTCAATGCCATCCCCATGAAGTTACCAGTGATTTTCTTCACAGAATTGGAAAAAATACTTTAAAGTTCATATGGAACCAAAAAAGAGCCCGCATTGCCAAGACAATTCTAAACCAAAAGAACAAAGTTGGAGGCATCATGCTACCTGACTTCAAACTATACTACAAGGCTACAGTAACCAAAACAGCATGG
>NW_012105842.1:1100402-1111365 GCF_000951045.1 Mandrillus leucophaeus
TTTAGCCTTGTTGAGAAGAGAACATACATTTTCTTTGACACCTCTGTCTTTAGTGACAATTTTTCTGTCTTTGACTCTGAAAGCCATATTTTCTCAAATACGGCTTTCTAACAACTTCATATTGCCAAAATACTTTTATTCTTCTATGATTTTATTTACACTAATGGAAGTCACATCTCAATACTAGATTAAATGAATACAGATATTTCCATTAATGCTGTAGGGTATCCTTTGACCTTAATCCATGCTATTTGTCTAGAGAACCCTAATATTAATTTGTCCACAATTTGTAATTTGGTTACTCATTTGGCCTTCCTGATATAAATAAGATTATTTTTGCTTTGGAAGCTGTTATTTCCAAATTTACAAAGTATGTAATACAAATAACTAACTTTAAGAAAACCCTTTAAATATCCTTTAAAGTAATCAATTTGAAGACAGTACATATTCCTTGCAATGATAATAGCATTGCTCAAAATATTTTAGATCTACTATTTTAGAAATGTTTTATTACATAAACCAAAGACTTTAAAATGTTTTATTAATATAGACACCAATAAACCAAAGACTTTAAGAATGTTTTGATTAATATAGACACCAACTGGACAATAAATGTAATGGCTAAACATGAACAGTGATTATCGCAACAAGGCAGCTTTTACTGGTGATGCTGAATACAATTCAAAAGAACAGAAGTTCATTTATAATTTACAGAAAAATTGTCTATTTTATATTGAATATATTTTATTAAGGAAGAAAACTATACATAGGAGAATGATGCAAACTATACATAGGAGAATTATCCTTTTAAGTGTAAACAATGGTAGCACAATTTTTCATGTCCAAACTTATGCTTGCTGAAACCTAACCAGAATAAAATAAATGCTTATATTCTCCAAAAGGATGAAAACGACTTGCTGTCTTTTTTTCTAATCATTTTTTTTCAATTGAACGTTTTAATTTTCTTACAGTTGATATCAGATGAACACAGAGCACACAGATACCTGATGTTTCTGAGGATTATCAAACACCAAATGTGATTTAAAACTGCATTCTGAATAGCAGGATTAACTTAAGTGCCAGACTCAGATCTCTCATTTCAAAATCCCTATGGCTGCATCTAAAAGTAGTGACTGTCATGTGAAACTGATGTTTGAAAAATACATTAAAATTCTGCCTGGAGATATTCTCTTTAAAAACTCTTATATCCTTATTTCACAAGAAATGTCCTATTGCCTCATGAATATTTTTGAAATGAGTAATATCCTTTGCTTAACTATCTGTTTATTTGGAGATATGGGAAGTTTAACTTCCAAAACGAAAATCTGGGGATGTTTGAATGTAATTAAGTCTGTTTTTGGTTAGGTTCTAAGTACATATAAGAATACTTCAGTAGATGGTCTTAAAGTAGTTTTAGATGTGAACATCCCATACTTGTGAAAAATTTTGCTATTACAAAGTTTTAATACCATTTATATGACTTTCATATCTCTTTCAATATTAAATCAGAAATTATTCCTGTAAACGTAATTCCACACAATTTAATAATTTACCAAATTAATTATAATAACAACAAAGATCGATGGGATATTGTTAGCAAAACTAAATAATATGCCCCTAATTACTTGAAATTATACTGGGTATATGAGTGCTTGATAACATTTTGTCCCATGGATCAATTTATCAAATTAAATAAACTATCAATCACAATTCAAACATTTAAGAATGGAATTGTTTTCTAACCGCATTTAAGCAGTGAAGAAATTGTGAGATTAGGAAGAAGTGTTAGGATCTACAGGTAAATAATAACGTTTTAACATCAAATGCGATGATGGAACTTATTTTTCAAATCCTTTATTTTTAACCTATCAGTTAATATATACTTTTGATGGCAGCGGCAGTCGGTCTGGAGCAGCCACTGCGGGGATGCTGGCTGCAGCAGGTAAGGCGCCGCCAGGGCTACAGGCTTTGCAGAGCGGGAGCCAGGATTCGGCGGGAGCCAGGATTCGGCGGGAGCCAGGATTCGGCGGGAGCCAGGATTGGGCGAGAGCCCTGCCCCCTACCACTTTGGCGGGACAGGAACCTATGCTCCCCGGTACAGCTACGGCTGCCCAGCCGTAGTTCCACACTGCAGCATCTCTGTGCTCTCAGGGACCCAGGAAACCCCTGGCCCCACAGGCTTGAAAGTGCCTGCTCCCACTCGCTGGCCTCTGCCTGCTCCCAGCACCTGCTCTAGGACGGAGCAAAGTTGTGGCAGAGCCAGGGCACTGTTGAAACCGGCTGGGATTACATGCACTTGGGGTGGCGCTGACATGCCAGCCCCTGCCGTCTTAGCCCTCTCTGGACTTTAGATGCCAACGAGCATGTGAGGGTGCCAGGGTGCTGAGGAGGAGGCTCGGCCCAGGCCTGCAAGCAACTCAGCATGGACAGTTTGGGTGCTGTGGATGACATGTTAAAGGCAGACAGGTTCTTAGGTGGGAAGGGGCAGGTCCCCAGTGAAACCTCGCTTTCAGGCCAGTGAAGGCCTGAGACCTGGGGGCTATCTGCCAGTTGCCTGCAAAGTTCACAGCTTAGAGTGTGAACTTGATTGATGACTGTTTGGCCTTTCGGATGGTGCTTTTTCCAGGCCTGCCTGGACCACTCGGCATGCACTTACTTCATTCTGAGCACATAAAATCCCTAGACTGAGCCAGACTCACTCACTGGTTGGGATGACCTGCCTGCAGAAAGGAGCTATTCACTACGGGTCTCCGCTGAGCTGTCCTATCTCTCAATAAAGCTCCTCTCTGCCTTGCTTATCCTCCAGTTGTCTGCCTACCTCATTCTTCCTGTATGCAGAACAAAAAATTGGGACCCTCCGAATGGCAGGACTAAAGAGCTGTAACAAAAATAGGGCTGAAACCCACACCCTTCTCTCCTGCAATCCACGTTACGGGTGATGAGAAGGAGAGAAGAGCTGTGTGGCCTTTTGGGCAGCCCAGACCTAGGAGCCTCCGGAGCCAGGGCTGTGACACCCTCTTTTGGGCTCTGAGGTTCCTGGTGTCCCCAAGCTTCCAAGTACCACTGCATTCCCCTTATCCAGATGCAGCTGCCCACAGCGGAAGCCACTTGCAGTATATCTGATCCAGTCACAGCTTTGCATGGTACAGGCACCTGTGCTGCCACCTAGAGCTGCCCGCCCCACAGCAGCAGCTGGCGTGCCTGGTTGTTACACAGTGGCTGGACTCCACGCTCACTTGCACATACCCCCCTCAATGCTCCACACGTTGCTCACCCTTGGCAGACTTGGGATCCAGGCCAGTACCATGAGCCAAGTGCAGCCTGCCAGGCAGAGTGGGTGGAATGAACCCAGGAGGTCCGAGCAAAACTCGGGGAAAGGCGCCACTGACCACAGAGGTTTCCAGCTGGAGAAAAGACACCCTAAGCCTCCTGTGACACTTTCATTCATGTATTAATTAGGTCATTCAATCAGTGAAATGTTGTCAATCATTAGATAAACATACATTGAATACAAACATCCACACATACACACACACATATATATATAAATATATATATGTAATCAGTTTTGTAACACAGTTAAGTAAAATAAAGTTCCTGTATTTGATAAACTGATAGGCAAATGTAATTATTTTATTTTTGTTTTAATTTGGAAATAGTTGTAAAGTAGAACCTGCTAGTTAACACTCAACATACAACATGAGAAAAAATTTTAACAAAGACTATGTATAAAGAAAATAATCACCACAAAAGAAATAAAAATGAAACATTATTTGTTCAAAGAATACAAATTTGCCACACCCTGCCCCTTAAAATTAAGAAGTACATACCAGGAATCAGAGACAACATTAGCAAAGACACAGATAAATTAAAAGCATTATCTACTCAGTGATCTGAAAGTATCCTGATAAGATGAGGAATAAGAACATTCTTGAAGAAGTGTCAGCAGGTAATTGCATTTATTAAGAACCCATTATGACTTAGACTGTTTAGTCTTTCACATGAATAACTTAATTTAATCCTCATAAAACTTTGGAAGGTTTTAATCCTCATAAAACTTTGGAGATAGATACGAAAAACTTTCAAAAAGTTGAAGAAAAAAAAGTCAGAGATACTGGGTGACCAGAGAGTAGTCATTTTCTCATGACAAATTTTAATTATTGGTATGTCTGGAAAAAACCGTCCTTTCTACAACTCAATGCCTCATGCAAAGAGATAGGCAGGCAAATGAGGCCTGAGCACAAATCCCTTTCTTGCCAGGGTAAGAAATGAGTTTGAGTCTAATGAACAAGCTACATTTTAAAAGAGAAGTTCAGAAGACAAGTTGGCAGTTGGAGAGTAACTGTCCGAAATTCAAAGGAGGAAAAAAAAAGCCATTAGAGTAAGCAATGAGATGCGAGTTAGTAAACCTTGAATAATGGCAAAGACACTGATGTTGGCAGGAAAGCTGGAGTTTTAGATAATTAGATGGAAAAAGTAAAGGACTTTCCGACTTGTGTGTAAAGATGTAAGATAATAAAACTAAAGGATAAAATTGGATTTTTAGATTTGCCAAAAAACACTATAAAGGAAAAAAAGGGCACATCTAGTGAGATGTGATTTATTTTAGGTAATTTCACATAAGTTGAATGATTCAGGAGACATTTGAACGTAAACCATGGATTTTTAAAGAGTGGTCTAGGATATATACACACACACAAACATATATATGCATATATATATCTTTGTATATATGTAGTTATGCCTTAACATATATATTATTGTTGGGTCTATATCAATTTGATCATATATAGAGGGAGAAGAAGAATAAGCCAGAGAGGGAGGAGTTGGGAAACTATTTAAGAACTAAATAAAGAGAAGCTAAAAGTGGTGTAAAAACAGGGAGAATAAGAACAAAATAATGTTTTGGTTTTTTTTGGTTTTTTTCAAACGGAATAATAGTCAATATTAGCTGGTGTTGAAAAGTGATTAAATAAGATTATACTGAAAAGCATGCAGTCAACTTAACAGTTAAATCAATAGTGGTCTCATAACCATTTAAATAGAATAATTGAAGCAGAATATATGTAGTGAGGTAAGAGAACAATTGGAATTATACAGCAAAGAAAAATCCAATTTTTCAAATGTATGTTTAGAAAATCAAGGAAGGAGGTGATGATGGTGTGTGTGTGTGTGTGTATGTGTGTCTTTTGTTTCTCCTTCTTTGCAATATATAATGGAGTTGAAGTCCCCTGCTGTGTCAAAATCGGTGTGATCATGTGAAATTTTTTGGCCAGCACATGATATGCTATATTTGCTTTTCTTTAGAATCAGTGGCCTGCAATGTTACCTTTAAAGCCTTTCTCAGTATAGATGGTAGAGCAGAGGCTACAGGAAACATACAGTGGTACTATAGCATGAGCGAGCAGTAAATTTTTGTTGTTTAAACCATTGATATTCAGATGTTGTTTGCTAGTGCACAATAAGTCTAGTCCTACCTGACTGATACAGAAATAGATATAAAAATGCGTGTATGTATGGTTTGTGTTATAAATTGCAGTGTAAGTCTAAAGGAAAAAAATGGCCTTTATATGATTGTTCTTTCTAGTATAAAAAGGTATTTTCAAAGGAACAATGTAGTTTGTAAATAACATGGTGTTTTTGCTGCCTCAATTTTAAAAAGAAAATTATAAAACAAAAATCAATTACTTAAATATGTACAAAAAGAATTAGCAAAATTTTAGTAAAATATATCCAGTGATATAGAAGAGAGAAGATGAAGTATCAATATAATGTGAAGTGAGGTTTCTGTTAGTTTCCAAAATCAGATTAAAATTTCAAAATAAATTAAGGTTAAAAAAAAGGCATATCATCATCTCAAAAGATACATAAAAATCATGATAAAATCTCTTAGCAAACTCAATACAAGTTTATAATTTTAGCACACATCCTACAAAGGAATCATCAAAACTTTTCCTCTTATCATAAATAAGACAGGGGTGTTTGCCTTAAGAACTCCTTGAGCACATTAATATGAGTCTTGTAAAGAGGAACAAGACAGAAGAAAATAATAAGCAAAATGCTTTGGAAGGACTAGCAAACAACATTTTTCACAAATAATATGTGAGAAAACAAAAAAATTGAAAAGAATGCATTAGATGCATTAAATTAACTAAATGAAGAATTACATCATGTGAATAAAGTAAAACATTGGATGCAGTTGAGATATTGTTTCTCCTTAATCTATACATTCCAAACAATTTAAATCAAAATTTATGGAAATTTATAAAATGATTCCAAAATGTATATGGACAAAGAAAGAGTCAGCATTTGTTAAGGCAATTTTAATAGAGAAGATTAAGCTGTAGGTTACTAAATATCAGAAACAACTTTAATACTATATTAATTAAGACATTGTGGTTTTGGCATGAGGATCAAGGAAACACAAGAGAATTAAAAAACAGGTCCATACCTACACAATCACTGGAATTATGACAAAGGCACCAATGGAGTTGTGTGGAGGGAAGATGTATTTTTTAATCCATGGTTGTGAAGTAATTAGATATCCATATAAAAATAAACGATTCCTACCTCACACCATAACGTACTTAATTCTTGATGGATTTTTGGATATTACTGTGAAAGCTAAATCAGTAAAGATTTTAGAGGAAAATGTAAGGGAACATATTTAACTTATCAATTATTTCTTAAGCAAGACACAAGAACCACTAATCAGAAATAAAATATTGAAACTTTGCAATATATTATGATTAAAATCTCTGTTTTTCAAAAGTTAGGTTTAAGAGAGTGAAAAGTTGATGGTGTCAAAGATACATGTATACACACAGGACAGCATAATTAAAAAATCAGAAGAAGACAGTAATAAACACTTCAAAACACTATTCTGGTGGCCACTTAACATTTAAAAATATGCTCAAACTCAGTTGTAAGGAAAATGTAAATTTAAGTGCAGAAGTACTATTACTCTTTTACACAGAATGAAAAATAAAGTCTGAAAATGTCCCGTCTTTACCAGTATGTAGACCTACTAGAACTCTCATACACTGCCAGTGAAAGTGTAAATGGTATAATCACTTTGGAAAATTATTTTTAGTAGATATTAATACTGAACAAATGCATTCTCTGTAATTCAGAAACTCCTATCCTTAGCAGATGAGCTATAAGAAGTGTTTAAATATTCAACAAAAGTTATGTGCAAGAATCCTTATGGCAAGTCTAAAAAAATTGTAAAAAATTCAAAATATCCAAATACTCATCAGTATTAAAAGGAATAAGGAATAAATTGTGATGCACATATGCAATAAACGATTATTCAGCAATGAGAATGAATAGTTTAATCTACATCCAGCAATATGAATAAATCTCCCAAAGATAAATGTTGAGCAAAAGAAGCCAAATACAAGTAAGTACATATTATAGGATTTTCTTTACATAAAATATAAAAGCAGGTAGGACTGTTCAAAATATATTTAAAATCAGTAATGATATCATTGAAGGAACGTTAGGGGCTGGGCACCAGGGGGCAGGTGGGATGGATATAGCGCTGGAAGTATTGTTTACTTATCTGGGGCTGACTACACTGGTATGTTCAGTTTACGTAAATTTACGGAACTGAACATTGATTATATGTAATTTTCTGTATGTTTGTTAGATTTCAATACGAAGTTGAAAAATGACCAAATAAAGAAATGTCATGGCAATTCACACATAAAGCTCTGAACCCAGCTATTTGAGTCATGTTCTTTCTGTGACTAGTAGTCATAAAACTGTGAAGCTAACTAAAGAAAAGAAGAAACTAAGAATAAAAAAGACTATATATATATATATATATATATATATGCAGAGGATGGCATCTATCGCCTTCAGATAAATTCACATCTGTATTTTGTCTGTAGACACTTGACACAATCTTGTTTAAAAGAGAAAAGTTGTCACATATTCTATGTTGCTGTGTATCTGAGATATGTACTGAATGTAAACTTGAATTAGGTTTTAGTCAGAGGTTTATAGTCATAACATATCCTCAATACAAGAGTAAATGTATATAAAAATGAAAAATTACAATAGTTTCTTGAAGATGACACATGCAATAAAAATATTTTTACTTAGTCTATTAAAAAAGCTACTTCACAGTGACAAATATATTTTTGTTATAAAATGTTAGTATGATAATATCTCAGATTCCGTTCATATTTATTCACCAAAGACTGTATTATATTATCAAATAATTAAAAGTTGATTTTGTTATCTATAAAATTGATGTAGATATTTAAATAGAAGTAGAAAAATAACAAGAATTTTTTTCATAAAATGCATGTTGCAGTAGCTAAATATGGCATGTATTATTGATATACTCAGTTGAAAATCCCTCTTCTTGGTCTGTTCAACAAATCATCAAAAAGTTTTTCCCCACAATATGCTGCTATAAGCTATTTATCTAAAGAAATTTGCTTACAGACTCAAATAGAGTAAGTATAGGAATGAGCATGATAAATCCGTAAACATAAACTCTTTCCTGTACTTCTTCCTTTCTCTAAGTGATGTGAAGAGAGGAGTCCCAGAGACGAGCTAATTTTAACATACCACAAGAATTACTGATGACATTTCTACTCTCCCGACCTCAAATTCCCCAACCAAGAAGTGCCTTCCCCTTAATACTTATATGTAGTGTACATGAGGTTCATAATTTCCTTTATTAGAATTTTCTGAACTTGTGTAAAACCCACACGTCTCGTTTTCATAGGCATCTTGATTACTGTCAGCCTATTTTAACACATTATGTAGATATATATATATTTGCTATTATTATGTTTTCCTTCAAAATTATATCAAACAGGAAAATAAAAGTTGGAAAAATTAATCAAGTGACTTAAATAATTAAATACTGTGCATTCTCTTGCCAGTATCTCTATCTCCTATATTATTAAATTAGATTTTTACATAAAATTGTTCAGTGATTTATATTTCAAAAGAGGTCTGTCTTCTAAAGCTCTTGATTGTGCATAATTTGAGAAAATGAAAATTCTAAGCTAAAAGTGTCTTAGACAATATTAATCTTGAAATAATTGTGTAAGACAGAGAGGCAGAGATACAGTGATCTACATTTCTTTTTAACCTTTAGTTTGAAACAGCCCAGTTCCACTAACATGGATTTGCCACATAATATGCTCTTTTGTAAGGATGAATATTATCTTAAATATTAGTCCATGTAAGTCAAGGAACAACTATCAGAGAATGCCTATGCAATTTTTTAATGAGTTTGTGTGTACAAAAGTGAAAAAGGGCCAGGCGCGGTGGCTCACGCCTGTAATCCCAGCAGTTTGGGAGGCCGAGGCGGGCGGATCACGAGGTCAGGAGATCGAGACCATCCTGGCTAACAGGGTGAAACCCCGTCCCTACTAAAAATACAAAAAATTAGCCGGGCGTGGTGGCGGGTGACTGTAGTCCCAGCTGCTCCGGAGGCTGAGGCAGGAGAATGGCGAGGGCGGAGCTTGCAGTGAGCCGAGATCGCACCCCTGCACTCCAGCCTGGGCGACAGAGCGAGATTCCGTCTCAAAAATAATAATAAATAAATAAATAAATAAATAAATAAAATAATAAAGTGAAATAGAAGATATGGTTTTACTTTGAATTCATGGCTTTAAACTGAATTTTGTTTTAGCAAAATATCAACATTAATAAGAGTTGGAAGGTGTTGATGTTAACCTTCATGGATGACCTTGGAGAGTTCAAGACTTAAGTGGAGGAAATAACTGCAGATGTGGTGGAAAACGAAGAGAACTAGAATTAGAAATGGAACCTGAAGATGTGATTGAATCACCACAATGTCACGTTAAAACTTGAATGAAATAGGAGTTGTTTCATATGAATTAGCCAAGGAAGTAGTTTCTTGACATGGAATCTACTCCTAGTGAAGATGCTCCGAAAATTTTGAAATAACAAAGGATTTATAGTATTACATAAACTTGGTTGGTACCGCAGCGGCAGGGTTTGAGAGGACTGACTAATTCTGCAAGAAGTTCTACTATGGTTAAAAAGCTATCAAGTAGCATTGCATGCTACAGAGAAGTCTACTGTGAAAGGAAGGGTCAATTGATGCATCAATGCCGCAAATATTATTGCTGTCTTATTTTAAGATACTGTTCCAGCCCCCTGAATATTCAACAACCACCCTGCTCAGTCAGCAGCCATCAATATCAAAGGCAAGCCTCTGTACCAGCAAAAAGATTATGACTTACCAAAGGCTCAGATGATGGTTAGCATATTTTTTAGCAGTGAAGTGTTTTTAATTAAGGTACATAGTTCATTAGACACAATGCTATTGCACATGTAATAGACTATGGCAAAGTGTAAAGTAACATTTATATGCACTGGGAAACAAAAACATTTCTGCACTCGCTTTATTGCAATATTGCTGTATGGAGGTGGTGTGGAACCGAATCCACGGTATCTCCAAGGTTTACCTGTGTATCCGGATACTTTGCAAATACAATTCTTAAATCTTGTATATTACATTTTTCACTGTACTTGATTTATACGTCTTAATATATGTGTTGGAAGAAGCTTACAAATTTCTATATATTTTTTTAACTTTGGCTCAGATTCAATAAATCTATTAAACAATTTGATAATACTTGATATCTCATAATCTGTGGTGTTAAAATATGAATGTGCTATGCCAATTAAATTAATGAACTCTGATAATACAGCTATCAGAGGTTTACATATTTACAAAAGTCTTACATATCATTTTAAAAATTTATATGTATATATTTCATATTTTAGTTATTCTGCATTGTATCAATCAAAATATTACATGTTTGCTCGTAGACTATCAAAATGCAACTGAATTTTGTGTAGTAATTTAATATCCAGTGACTTTGTCATACTCTTTTTAATTCTAATAATATATGGATACTTATGAAGTTTATAAATACACAATCACATCTTTTGACAACAAAGT
>NW_012105842.1:1115835-1117103 GCF_000951045.1 Mandrillus leucophaeus
GGCTCTTTTTTGGTTCCATATGAACTTTAAAGTAGTTTTTTCCAATTCTGTGAAGAAAGTCATTGGTATCTTCATGGGGATGGCATTGAATCTATAAATTACCTTGGGCAGTATGGCCATTTTCACAATATTGTGTCTTCCTATCCATGAGCATGGAATGTTCTTCCATTTGTTTGTGTCCTCTTTTATTTCATTGAGCAGCAGTTTGTAGTTCTCCTTGAAGAAAGAGGTCCTTCACATCCCTTGTAAGATAGATTCCTAGGTATTTTTTTCTCTTTGAAGCAGTTGTGAATGGGAGTTCACTCATGATTTGGCTCTCTGTTTGTCTGTTATTGGCTTATAAGAATGCCTGTGGTTTTTACACATTGATTTTGTATCCTGAGACTTTGCTGAAGTTGCTTATCAGCTTAAGGAGATTTTGGGCTGAGATGATGGGTTTTCTAAATGTAGAATCATGTCATCTGCAAACAGGGACAATTTGACTTCCACTTTTCCTAATTGAATACCCTTTATTTCTTTCTCCTGCCTGATTGCTCTGGCCAGAACTTCCAACAGTATGTTGAATAGGAGTGGTGAGAGAGGGCATCCCCGTCTTGTGCCAGTTTTCAAAGGGAATGCTTCCAGTTTTTGCCCATTCAGTATGATATTGGCTGCAGGTTTGTCATAAATAGCTCTTATTATTTTGAGATACATCCCATCAATACCGAATTTATTAAGAGTTTTTAGCATGAAGGGCTGTTGAATTTTGTCAAAGGCCTTTTCTGCATCTATTGAGATAATCATGTGGTTTTTATCTTTGGTTCTGTTTATGTGCTGGATTACGTTTATTGATTTGCGTATGTTGAACCAGCCTGCATCACAGGGGTAAAGCCAACTTGATCGTGGTGATAAGCTTTTTGATGTGCTGCTGGATTCAGTTTGCCAGTATTTTATTGAGGATTTTTGAATTGATGTTCATCAGGGATATTGCTCTAAAATTCTCTTTTTTGTGTGTGTGTCTCTGCCAGGCTTTGGTATCAGGATGATGCTGGCCTCATAAAATGAGTTACGGAGGATTCTCTCCTTTTCTATTGATTGGAATAGTTTCAGAAGGAATGGTACCAGCTCCTCCTTGTACATCTTGTAGAATTCGGCTGTGAATCTGTCTGTTCTTGGACTTTTTTGGTTGGTAGCCTATTAATTATTGTCTCAATTTCAGAGCTTGATATTGGTCTATTCAGGGATTCACCTTCTTCCTGGTTTTAGTCTTGGGAGGGTGTGTATGTCCC
>NW_012105842.1:1122817-1123159 GCF_000951045.1 Mandrillus leucophaeus
CTTTTTTCACCACATTGCACTTGCCAGTACTTAATCACAACTTCATGTAGATGTGATATGGAGTGTCTTTCTTTTCTTTTTTTGTTATTTATTTATTTTTTTATTATACTTTTTAAGTTCTAGGGTACCTATGCACAACGTGCAAGTTTGTTACATATGTATACATGTGCCGTGTTGTGTGCTGCACCCCTTAACTTGTCATTTACATCAGGTATATCTCCTAATGGTATCTCTCCCCCCTCCCTGCACCCCACGAAAGGTCCTGGTGTGTGATGTTCCCCACCCTGTGTCCAAGTGTTCTCATTGTTCAATTCCCACCTATGAGTGAGAACATGCGGTGTC
>NW_012105842.1:1123540-1125148 GCF_000951045.1 Mandrillus leucophaeus
CACTTAATAATGTAAAATTAAGTGGGCTATTGTTTATGTATGATAATCTTAATTGCTTATATATAAGCATATATATACATAAGTATAAGTATATAATTATACATATATAATTGCTTATATATAAGCAGAGTATATATATAGGCAATTACATATATATTCTGCGTGTGTGTGTGTGTGTGTGTGTGTGTATATAGAGAGAGAGAGAGTGACTGTGGCTTTACTAAAGTCAAACATGTAGCAAAGTACTGCTTTTCCAATACAGATTTTTCATTCCAGAGGATATAAATAATATTATATGATAATCACACAATCCATATTCCATTAGAAAATAGTCCTACAAGAAATATTTATTTTGAGTCTCAGGTATTTCTTCTTTTACTTCTGTAATTCTTATGTAAGCCAAATCCTTATAATAGTTTTCAGTGCTCTAATATTGAGTTTAATCCACTATCAACATGAACCGAACAATGTGAGTTTTAGCATCACATGAAGAATTGTTTTTTGTGAAAATCATTCTAAAAGATAAGCATTCGATAGGCAAAAGGGTTTGAAAGGAGGAAAACTTACTTGGTTTTATACAGAATAAAAATACTATATTGGACTTTTAGTCTGTCTTCATTCAAATGAATCAAACCATCATAACCACATTTATAAATCTTGGAAGAAGTAACAGAAAGAAAATCTCCTATAGCTCCTGCCAGTAAGTTAGCATTTCCCTAGCAGCAAATTTTTGTTACGCTCCACTACTTAAGATATTGTTAGGAAATGTTAAGAGAATTTGCCATGATAAATCCACATGGTTAGAACTATAGAATATAGAAATAGCATATCCTAGAAACCATTTTTTTTAAAAGCCCTTCTTAGGTTTATAAAACCATATAAGCAGGACATAAAGCAAGGAAGCAAGTCACCACTAAAATTTAAATTGCCTAATCCATCTCTAGGTATGAAATTAAGGTTGGCTTATTAACCTGTATTACAAAATAAATGGAAAAAGTAAATAGCCTATAAATGATACATGTGTTTAATTTAATCCGTTTATGATACATTTTTACGTATATAATAATACCTAAATCAGTTACATCTTACATAGATAAAATGCTAGAAAATTATTTATATTATCTGTTATTTGTTGTCACAAAATGTAGTAAGTTTATTAAATTTAAAATATTTTGGGGGGCTACTTTAAATAATAATTTAAAAAGATTTCACAACATGATTACTTGTATACTAAAAAAACCCAGCCTCTTGATCACATCAGATAAACTTCAAATTCTCGCTGTCATCTAAAAATGCATATAATAATACAAAATAAAAACCTACACTAACTACCCTACAGCTTTTGTTCTAAGTCAATTCCTGCCATAGTACCCCTAACTCACTCTACTTTAGGAAAATATATGTCTTTGCTCTTCTTCATAATTACAATGTAATTATCATATCAATAAACTTTTTTTCTTTTCTCTATGCCAAGAATGATCTCTCTGTAGTGATTTCTTCTTTATTTGTTATTTTTCCTTTTTTGAGACGGAGTCTCGCTCTGTCCCCCAGGCTGAAGTGCAGTGGCACATCTCAGCTCACTACGACCCCCGCCTGCTGTGTTCTAGC
>NW_012105842.1:1127198-1128945 GCF_000951045.1 Mandrillus leucophaeus
TTGGCCTGCCTTGCTAGGTTGGGGAAGTTCTCCTGGATAATATCCTGCAGAGTGTTTTCCAACTTGGTTCCATTCTCCCCATCACTTTCAGGTACATCACTCAGAATCAGACGTAGATTGGGTCTTTTCACACAGTCACATATTTCTTGGAGGCTTTGTTCATTTCTTTTTACTCTTTTTCCTCTAAACTTCTTTTCTCTCTTCATTTCATTCATTTGATCTTCAATCACTAATACCCTTTCTTCCACTTGATCGAATTGGCTACTGAGGCTTGTGCATGCGTCATGTAGTTCTTATGCCATGGTTTTCAGCTCCATCAGGTGATTTAAGATCTTCTCTTTGCTTTTTATTCTAGTTATCCATTTGTCTAATCTTTTTTCAAGGTTTTCAGATTCTTTGAGAAGAGTTCGAACATCTTCCTTTAGCTTGGGGAAGTTTGTTATTATTGATCGTCTGAAGCCTTCTTCTCTCAGCTCATCAAAGTCATTCTCCATCTGGCTTTGTTCCTTTGCCAAATAAAATTGTCTTTTAGTATGCCTTCAGTTAGTCACTGATATTTTCTTTAACGTTATTTATATTTCTCAGATATCTATCCATCTATCCAGTAAATTTTTTACTACAGAGATTTTATCATTTAGCTTTCTTGTTTTTGTTTTTGTTTTGAGATGGAGTCTCGCTCTGTCGCCCACACTGGAGTGCAGTGGCATGATCTCGGCTTACTGCAACCTCCATCTCCCAGGTTCAACTGACTCCCCTGCCTAGGCCTCTAGCGTAGCTGGGTTTACAGGTGTGTGCCACCATACCCAGCTAATTTTTGTATTTTTAGTGGAAACAGGGTTTCAACATGTTGGCCAGGCTGGTCTCGAACTCCTGACCTCAGGTGATCCACTTGCGTTGGCCTCCCAGAGTGCTGAGATTACAGGCTATTGTTTAGCTTTTATTTCCCTAGTCAACATAATTATGTTTTCCCTTAAAAAGTTGGTTTTTATACTATATCTGAAGGGATTTTGCAGGGATATACTTGAAGCAGTACTAGGACTTTCCTTGTGTGGTTCCTTTCACTCATGAATCACAGTCCTGGACTGCCTGCTTAACAATATCTAAAACACTTTTTTTAATACATGTTTTCAGTTTCCTTTTTATTTAAAAAAGAGATGGAATGTCTGCTATCAGTTACTCCAACATGGTTGGAAGTATGAGTTTACACCAGCTTTTCTGGTTGTGTTGAATATTTGCTATGGTATCTTTTATGGTTTCTAATATATTTTATTTTTTATTGCCAAAACCACTTAATAATGTAAAATTAAGTGGGCTATTGTTTATGTATGATAATCTTAATTGCTTATATATAAGCATATATATACATAAGTATAAGTATATAATTATACATATATAATTGCTTATATATAAGCAGAGTATATATATAGGCAATTACATATATATTCTGCGTGTGTGTGTGTGTGTGTGTGTGTGTATATAGAGAGAGAGAGAGTGACTGTGGCTTTACTAAAGTCAAACATGTAGCAAAGTACTGCTTTTCCAATACAGATTTTTCATTCCAGAGGATATAAATAATATTATATGATAATCACACAATCCATATTCCATTAGAAAATAGTCCTACAAGAAATATTTATTTTGAGTCTCAGGTATTTCTTCTTTTACTTCTGTAATTCTTATGTAAGCCAAATCCTTATAATAGTTTTCAGTGCTCTAATATTGAGTTTAATCCACTATCAACATGAAC
>NW_012105842.1:1130270-1180890 GCF_000951045.1 Mandrillus leucophaeus
CCTGCCTCAGCCTCCCGAGTAGCTGGGACTAGAGGCTCCTGCCACCACTCCCAGCTAATTTTTGCATTTTTAGTAGAGACGGGGTTTCACCATGTTGGTCAGGCTGGTCTTGAACTCTTGACCTCAGGTGATCCACCAGCCTCGGCCTCCCAAAGTGCTGCAATTACAGGCGTGAGCCACCACACCCAGCCCTCTGTAGTGATTTCTTATAATTTTATGGTGCCTTGGCATTCATTTTGATCATAAGTTAAACTTGCTCATACCAGAAGCTGGACTTGTTTATCCTTGACACAGTTCCAGGTTTCTGTCTTCTCTCATTGCTTCAATATGTTTAATCCAGATATCTACCTTATATAACCATCTCCTGGTGACCATTTTCCTATGAGACAGCTAAATACAGCCTGTTTGACTTCTCCTGCTGAGCCCACATGCCCCATGGACTGCACAGTTATGCCACCATGACTACTTCTCAGCCATGGAACTCATGCCTGCTTGCTCTAAACCAGCCAATTATAACTCCCATGGGAAACCTGCCTAGGTAACACCCTGGACTCCAATGAAGGCTTTGACGTACAAGTCCTTCACTCTCTTTTTTGCTCTCCACCTGCTGGTTGGGCACACGTCTCAGACAGCTCCCCATTTCCCATTGGCCCTGCAAGGTGTGCTGTTCTCTTCTTTCTGGGATTTATAAGTAATACATTGCTTCTGCTATTTTCTGTGTCTTAAGTTGCCTCCTCTGTGTCTCACCTAACACACTGGAATCTAACTAGAGAGTGACTGTCTTGGCAAAATAAACTAGATACAGGTCAAACAAAAGCCACAAGGACATCTGCTGGTGTAAAAAATTACCCTGTGTGAGGGACACCGGATTGCTGGTCAGACATAGTGGCGTTAGGCTGTCCACAAGGTTCAAGAAGTATCTTGTAAAAGGCAAACTGTAAACATTTAGGACCAAATTCCTGGAGTCTCATTAAGCTAAGGCTAGAGTTTATAGCCACTCCTTGGAGGGAGACCTCAAGACTAAATTGGAAAGAATAAAAGGTCAACAATTTCCTCTTACTTCTTACTTCATTCAGTGCCTGCTCAAATGCCACTGCCTTCCTGGACTGTGTTTATAAAAAGAGTCTCCTCACTTATCACTCTTCATCTTCTTATCCTCTCGTGTTACTTCTGAAATTATATTATGTTTGTTTGTTTACTTATTAACGACACTCCCTACTAGAATGTAAGCTCCACAAGAGCAAGGATTTTATCAACTTTTTTCTTGGCACATGGAAGGTATTTTTTTTTTTAAATATTGGAAGTCACTGAATGTATGAATGCAGAGCAAAGGGAATTCTCCTCTAAGTATTTAAGACTAATTTTACCCGAAAGCTTACAGCTAACTATTTGGACAATCTATAGATAATGGCTCATAAATAGTTTGCCTGGAAGGAAAATTGGTAGAAACAAATAGTTGGAACAATTAAATTTTGGAAGATAAAAATTTACTTGTAATCCAGTTTTATTATCTCCATATTTTAAGTGTGTATTTTTAAGAAAATGATACTGCTTAATATTCACATTTAGGTATTTTATTTGTTTTACAAAAAGTTGTTTTAATGTAATCTGAAAGGGTGGAGGGAAACCAAAGCCTAACCATCTCTTCAATTAATCTAAACTATATATTGGATAGCAGAAGGTCTGATTGAGATCCTTTATATGAACAAAAAGAAAAAACCATATAGAACTACTTGCTCTTTAATGAGTTAATGAGATGTTCAATAACTGTGTTTTATAAAATTATATTCGTTTGGTGCAAAATTAATTGTGACTTTTGCTATTATATGGTAAAAGAAAATTTTAGGAAGGTTATTTTGACACACATACATAAGGCTTCCAGAAAGGTAATTAAGGAAAATATAATTAGAAATATCCAAGCAATTAAGCAATTTAAACATGGTTGAAAGAATGTATTTCTAATAATTAGGGTAATTTTCACATAATTTCATTCATAGTACACCATTTTGAGTGATACTCGGGATGCACTTTGTTAAAAGAAGCCAGTAACAGAACAGCATCTTTAGTTTGACTTTAACCTGGTTGCATTACGCATGGCACATTGTCCTGTCAACTTTATCAATTACCCTATCAAAATTGATTTATTGCATTCGTTTGCAACTGTGCTGCTGAAACTTGTGCAGACAACTTTTTATTCAATTCATCAAGCCCTTCTTCTAAAAGATCAATTACTTCATTATATTTTCTAGTCCATTATCTGAAATTAAAATAAGTCTAACAAGATAATTTCTTAGGTTGTCCTCTCCAGTACTTTTAAATCTGAGTTTATTAACCTTCTTTAAGCCAAGAAAATACTTACAGGATTTCTTGAGATTTATTGACAACTCTTGTCAATCTTGTCAACTCCTATCACAGACTATATTTCTTCCTTAAGCCTTTCATAATCATACACTATCTCCTTTTAATATATGATTAAGTGTCTTTTGAGCTTGTATCACTATTTTATCTGAAACAGCCAATTAAATACATTTCAACATGCCTAACTTAGAAGCAGGAAAATATTGTTAAGGAGAGGTGGAATAGCTTTTATAAGAGTAGTCTGTAAACAAGATAAAAATTAGTCAGTAATAATAGCAAATATAATAAGTCTTTCTAATGGTAAGGATCTTTTTTTTCTTCTTCATTTGCAAGATTTCTGTTTACACCAGTCTTGTGTTATCTTAAAAGTACTAGCTTTTTGACCATACTATATACTATCCAGTTTTTCTTTAATAATTTTCAGACATATGAATTCTGAAACTTAGATGAAAATGTGATTAGTTTTGGGAAAAGATGATCACAAATAAGTTACTATTGTATCCCTTAAATATTTTAAAAGATAATCAAATGCAAAATGTGAGCATTTTCTTATAATATTAATCAAAATATTAGAGTTCTTTCATAAGAAAGACCATGGAAATAATAAATAGATGTTTGGTACTTTCATATTATTCTTGAAGAGCTAGGCAGTGCATATAAACAGTGAATCAAATAAGAAGTGTACATATTGAAACAGAAAAACAGACAAAATTGTGACTGTATGCAAATAAGATGTTATATGTGAAAGCCATCGTAAAAAAATATTTTAAAATATTAGAAATTGCTATCAATTGGCTAATGACATAATTAATACACACAAGAAGAGTTTTCTATGCCAAAATTAAATGAGTAGAAAATAGACTAGAAAACAGAAAACAAAAACACTCAGTATGTTAAAATAAATAAAATGAGAGACAAAAGACTGTGATAAATGGTTTTACTAGTAGACAAAAGAAACTTTTATAATATTTTACTTTTGGAAAGAAAATCCATATTCATCAGAATATCGTTACTGTTGTTAACACATTGTTTTATGTATTCTTTAGGGGTGTTCATTTTGACTATTATAAAATATTTGTTTCTTTTGATCCAGCAATTCTACTTCTATGGACTTGCCCTACAAATATGGTTACAAAGATAAAAAAAATTAATCCATAAAGTATCTCAAAATCTTTTATTTTAGTGTAAAATTTTGAAGACATTTTAAATATCTAGTAAGAGAACACAATATATCAATTACAATATACACAAAGCATTCCCTCAGTTATTAAGTACTATAATATAATGAGATTATTTTTAAATAATTATTTATGCATGTACATATACTATATATTGAGAAAAAATCACATATAGTACTATCTCCATTATGAAAAACTATATGAAAAAGGGTACTCTGTACATATATGCATTCAGTGAGATCTGGAGTAAAGCTAAAAAAAAAAGTCATACATTATTACCTTTGAAAGTTGAATTTCACATAATGAATACATTCCTCCGTGTCTTTTACTGTGTGATTTAAATTGCAGATGCTTATAAATTTATCATTTAAAAAATCTGTTTGTTAGTTAAAAGGTGAAAAATAAAATAGAGCTAAGAATATACTTATGTTTTATGATTAATACGTATCAGTTCAGAAATAATGATCAGAACAATATAATACAATCTGGGTTTAACATTAGTGTGTAAAATAGATGATGCATTACTTTTAAAGTTATTACTAGGAATTTAAGAGTATTTGCCAGATATTATATTTACATTTGAAGCTATTTACTGAGTTACTAACATGTTGTGTAATGCATACTTCTTTAAAAGGTACACACAAATTATATTAATGTTGAGAAATCATTTCCAAATGTATAAGAAAAAATAAAACCTACTGTGAAAACGCCACAGATATTTTTGATCACTGTCCTGAAAGAGCCAGATGTTAACTGTAGTTTTTAAAACTTTGCCAAAAGTCTTGATTTAAAAATGAGCATTTACAATATTAAAGTATGCAAAACTTTTTAAAAATATAAATACCTGTTTAAATATGAAACTGTGGAGTATGATAATATAATATTCCTTATTATTTCTGCTCATGTTTTATCCTCTAATTATAAACTAAGTTTGTAGGTTTTTTAAATCAAGGACGACTCACATCATAAAAGAAACAGAATATTTCAGTTATTATTCTGCTTTCTGTAGTTTTAACTTAATCTCTGCCTTATAAAAATACTTTGTCCCTTCTCCTTCACATAAAATAATTTTAGTCTCATAATTGAAAAAATATTCATTCATTTAAACATTCAGTGAACATTCAGTTGCACCATCAGCATGCCAAATACTAAACTAGGCACAATGGTCTGCAAGAAAAAAGAAGCACTGAAAATTCCTGACTCTGAGACAGTCTATAATCCAATAAGTACAATAAAATATAACAGATATTTTAATACCATACTATACAATTGTTACTATTGTATTTTACAAAGCTCATGATGGAGAGTTACAACAATATCAGTACATGGAAGGAAATATAAATGCTCCTATAGAAATTATTTACACTGCCTATGCAAAGGTTGAAAGATCCAACATTGCTTCTAATTCATAGAAAACATATGATGTAGCTATTATATTAATTCAGGTAAGATCTTTGTAATTTCAGTGTTTTGGAAGATAACTAACTTTCAATTGCAAATGGAGAGCTTAGTGAAAAAGTTTCGGTCTTTCAAGTTGTATCTCTCTAAACCTGTGACAAAGATTTGAAAACCGCCCTCTGGTGACGTCTTAGGACTTCCTCTGCACCATCTGTGCTTTTGAAATGTCAGCACTATAAGTATCTGATACTGAGAACAAGCTGCAAGGAGCTCACAGAAATAGGACTACTAACTTTTATCAGATTCAGCCCACTGCTTGCCATAGATGGCAACAGAAACAATCTGATGTCCTTTACTTGATGAAAATGGTTTTTACCAGAAACTGTTAGAAGTGTAGGTATTCCGAAGAAATTCATTGACACAATATTAAAAGATTTTAGAGAAGGAACTATATATGATAAATGAAAACGTTCTCATACATTTTTGGCTGAAATACTATAAGGAATTCAATACCTTTGAATATATTTAATTCATTAAATGAAATAATAAAGTTCATTAAACTTTGAAATATTTGTCTTGATTGAAGAAAAGACTGCTATTTACCTGTACTTGAATCAAATAATATTGATAAATGTTTAATCAACAAAATGATATTAATTATATTTTATGTATTGCTGATTTAAAAAGGAAGAAAAAGTAAGCAAAAAGAAAATATTCAATCATATTTTGGCTGAATACCAATTTTATCTGCAATCAAAATTCGTAAGACATTTGAGTTAACCATATTGTAGGAGGTTACAAAATAATATTCATTTGTATAAACATCTACAAATAGATTTTTAAAAACTATCCCATAAATATCTCAAAATAAAAATATGTAAGCTAAAGTGTGAAGATCAGTGTGGTTATATTTTATTACCAACCATGTAGAACTGATTCTATTATCAATTTAAAATGCTACAGACTTTTAAAAATAATGCTTTTAGAATGAAAATCTTTTCCTATAGTACAGTGTACACTGCTTAACAACAGGTTACATTCTGAGACATGTGTTGTTAGACAATTTCGTCATCGTGTGAATATCATAGAGTGTACTTACAAAAACCTGGTGGATAGAGTCTACCATATACCTATGCTATATGGTATAACCTATTGCTTGTAGGCTACAAACCTGCAAGGTATGTCACTGTTCTGAAAACTGTAGGCAGTTATAACCCAATGGTATTTGTGTATCTAAACATAGAAAATGGATAGAAAAACTATAATACTATAATCTAATGGGACCAGCATCATATATGCAGTCTGTTATTAAGCAAAACTTTGTTATGCAGTGCATAAAAATGTAGTTACATTAGTAAGTATATCTGTTAACTAACTTAATTTAGGTACTATAATTATTAACTAAATTAAATTAATCTCCATTAACCAAATGTTTACATCAAAATGTAGATATGGTGAAATATTATTCAGCCACAAAAAGGAAACCCTCTTATATGCCAGAACAGTGATCCCCAACCCTTTTGACACCAGGGACCAGTTTTGTAGAAGACAATTTTTCTATGCGAGGGGCGTGGCAGGGACGGTTTGGGGATGAAACTGTTCCAGCTCAGATTATCTGACATTAGATTCTCATAAGGAGCACACAACCTAGATTCCTTGCATGTGCAGTTCACAATAGGACTCCTGCTCCTGTAAGAGTCTCACACTGCTCTTGATCTGACAAGAGGTGGAGCTTAGGCAGTAATGCTTGCCTGCCCACCGCTCACCTCTTGCTGTGCTGCCTGGTTCCTAATAAGCCTCAGACCGGTACTGGTCCATGGCCCGGGTATTGGAGACCCCTGTGCTACAACATAAATAAACCTTGAAGACATTATGCTAAGTGAAATAAATCAAAAATCACAATATACCATCATTCCGCTGACATAAGGTATTTAGAGTAGTCAAACTCATTGAAGTAGAAAGTAAAATGGTGGCTGACCGGGGCAGTGTTGATGGAGCAATGAGGATTTCATGTTCTTTGAGTATAAAATTTCAATTATGTAAGATGAAAACGTTATAGAGAACTGCTGTATAACACTGTGGTTATAGTTCATAATATTTTACTCTACACTTAAAATTTGTTAAGAGGGTAGATCTTATATGGTTTTACCACAATAAGAAAAGAAAAAAGAGAGTTGTTAATTTTACTTTTGTGTAGAGTTAACAAGTGTTTCCAAATATCAACCTAAAAAGTTGTATAACATACCAATGGATGCATAATCAAATTGTGAGTTGCAAAGTAGTCAGTTACAGTAGAAAGAGCAGCACTGCCTGCATAAATAATCAGTTTATGTTCTTTTTTCTTTTTAAACCTGTCAACCATGACTAATATGTCTTTTTTTGGTGCATTACCCGATTTAAGGATTTGTTGGTATGTTCTTTAGCAGCTTTTGCTATTTGTATAGCTTTGAAATATGAATTAAAGTTGTGTGGTGCATATGAATACACAACTAATGAGAATATCCTTCAGCTGCTTCTTTACCCATGAGGACAATAATTATCACCTAAAAATCAGGAAACATTAATAAAAATATACATATTGTATGTGAATCTTTGCATTATAAAAATGGAACTTAAGCAACAATTATGGAAAATAAATATTGATCATGCATAAATGTAATATTTATATTAACATTCTAATTTTATTAAATGATATTTCAATATAGCCACTAATCATGTAGAAATAAAGTATCAATAAACATTATTTCCTGATAGAAATGACATTGATTCATTGAGGTAACTGCAGAACAAGCATTTAGAAAACGTTCCTTTTTTTTTTTTTGATACGGAGTTTTGCTCTTGTTGCCCAGGCTGGAGTGCAATGGTATGATCTCAGCTCACTGCAACCTCCGCCTCCTGGGCTCAAGGGATTTTTTCTGCCTCAGCCTCCCAAGTAGCTGGGATTACAGGCACGCACAACCATGACCGGCTAATTTTGTATTTTTAGTAGAGATGGGGTTTCTCCAAGTTGGTCAGGCTGGTCTCAATCTCCCAATCTTAGGTGATCCGTCGACCTCAGCCTCCCAGTGTGGAGATTACAGGTGTGAGTCACCGCACCCGGCCATGTTCAATAATTTTTATTTTAACTAGTTTATGTTGTTTATAGTCAAAATTTGAACACTTTAAGTTTATATATTTCTAATATTTTGGTGCAAAGTAGTGTTGATACCCTTGAACTTTTAGATTTAAACATTAATTCACATTAAAATTAATAATGTATAGAGTTACTAAAAGAGTTCATCAGTTGATCATAATACAAAATTTGAACAAATTTTGTTTTATTTTTAATATCTTCAATTCTTTTCATATTTTAGAGACAGACATATTTTATAAGAATTTAAAAATTGGTAACAACCTTTTTTCCAAAAGAGCCATAATATGTTATTATTTATGTTCCAGTACCTAGGAACATATTATGTATGTTTCTCAAGTATAATTCCCCAATCTTTAAATACACAATTTCTGTAAATGTAGGTCCCCTGTTGCTTACATAAAAGTACTTTAGGTCACTTCTCAGTTGCAGACTTATTTCTCCTTCCTCCTGATTGGGTAACATCAAGCTAATTAATTTTTTTTTTTTTTTGCATTATGTTCACTTCACTGGCTTCTTTGCAATTGTTTGTCACACAACAATGCAGAAAGAAACATATCAATTTTTTGTAATCATATATTATTAGATACCAATGAAAAGGACAGCATAAAATAGCATTTTGATAACATTATACAAATGTAACTGACACAATAATAAATGTACAGATAATGATTTAACTTCAAAACCAGTAACAAGCTTTTATGGAAATTTTTATTGTTGTCATCACTAGTTTTTCTGCATAAGGAGATTCACTTTTTTTCTTTCAGTGGAGGTGCTAAGAAAAATACTCCTCAGGTAATTCAGGGCAAAAGAAACAATCACAACTCATTGAGTAAATTAAGAAATATTATATTTTTGGAGAGTACCACATTTAATATGAGAGTAAATTTCTAAAGGACAAACCTTTAGAAGAACAATGATAAACTCTGGACAAAATATACAACACAAAATAAAAATTAAGAAAAACTGCCTGAAGCCTACATGGCATGACCAAAGGCACACAATCGTAAAAAGGAGTTGAAACTTTCAAGAAATCAGAGGAGAAATTACTAAATTAGGAGGCTTTGGATCAAGGAAGGGGTGCCAGACAGCGTGTTTGGTGGCAGAAGCTCCAATCAATAACCCAACATTATTCTGGCTCAAATGACAGAGCAAGGTCTGCCCAATGCAGCAGAAATCTAATACGAAAATTCAGAAACAGAGAACCCAGGTGTTCCTGTTTGAACTTTGCCAAGTAACTGGCTAAACCTCATATTCATAGGTTGCCACCAAGCTAAGGCTCAAATAATTAAACTGAGGCTTGAATTGCCATCTATCCTAAGTTTGATACTAATTCATAATTTATCAATTTAAGTTTTTACTTTACAAAAACATCACCGCTATCTAGGAGAACTTAACGAAACTGAGAGGCTATAAAAGTTAACATCACAATGTTCAGGATACAAACCAAAAAAAAAAATAAAGTGACACATGCAGATCCCGGGAAAAGTTAGCATAGATCATCATCCAGATGTTGGGAGTTTTAGGCAAGGACTTGAAAGCAGCTATTATATCTATGTACAATGATATAAAAAACATACTTGAATAAATGAAATTATAAGAAATATAGTAGATGTATTTGTGCATTTTCATACTCCTCTAAATACATACCTGAGACTGAGTAATTTATAAAGGAAAGAGGTCTAATTGACTCACAGTTCCACATGACTGGGGAGGCCTCAGGGTACTTACAGTCATGGTGGAAAGGGGAAGCAGGCATGTCTTACATGGTGGTAGGCAGGAGAGAGCAAGTACAAGAGAGAGCAGGGGAAACTGTCTTATAAAACCACCAGAGCTCATGAGAACTCACTCACTATCAGGAGAACAGCGTGGAAGACACTGCTTCCATGATCCATTAACCTCCCACCAGGTCCCCCCCTCAACACCTGGGGATTACAATTCAAGATGGGACTTGGGTGGTGATATAAAGCCTAACCATATCAGTAGGTAAATAGAAAAAAAAATTTTTCTTGAGACAGTCTTGCTCTGTCACCCAGACTGGAGTGCAATGGTGTGATCTCGGCTCACTGCAACCTCTGCCTCTCGGATTCAAGCGATTCTGCTGCCTCAGTCTCCTGAGTAGCTGGGATTACAGGTGCCCACCACCGTGCCTGGATAATTTTTGTATTTTTAGTAGAGACAAGGTTTTACCATGTTGGCCGGGCTGGTTTCAAACTTCAGACGTCAGGTGATCCGCACGCCTCGGCCTCCCAAAGTGCTGGAATTACAGGCATGAGCCACCACTCCTACCTAGAAAATAGATTTTAGAAGAGGCAAATAGAGAATTTGTGATTGTAAAATGTACCATTAGTAATAAAAAGCTCACCAGAGGATTTCTAGTTTTAGCTCCAATATCTGAAGGGCTTGTAAGTTGTTGTTCTCGTTTCACAAAAAGGAAAGGCAGGACAAATTAAAATTCGCTGGTTTTTCTTCAATCCATTAGAGAACTGAAGTCATGAGACCAATTGCTACCCTTAAATCCGGGGAGAAAGTCGTACCCAGAGAGTTACATCAGGCAGTATCCGCTTACCTGAAACATAGGCCACTGGAGCTATAAAGTGTTATGAACACTGAACTGGTAATCTTGATAATACATTGAAAAAAATGATGCAGTTCAGGAGACGAGGTGTGGGCTATTGTGAGAGCGAGGCACTCTTGGGGGCTGCTTCTGGTAAGAGACCCACTCTTTCATCGGCATTAAGAATCCCATCAGATTTTTTTCCCCCATCTGTACAGAGGTATAATTGATAAAAAAAAATTGTATAAAGTGTACAATGTGATGATTTGATATGTCTGTGATAGAAAAGAATTATTTCATGTTTTCAATGTTTGTTTTTATTATTTAGATTTAAATATGGAATTCATTTGAAATATATCCTAATAGACTATGTATAAATGAATAAATATTACTTTTAAATTTTTAAATTTTGATTTCCAGGAACTTACCTTATGATCCCACTGCCATTTATTGATTAATCTATGTTTCTTCACCTGTGAGATGAGAGTCACCAGCACATCATGTATAAGAAATTCTCATGCATGTAAGTCTATTTCTGAGTTATTCATTTTTGCCAGTAAATCTCTTAATACTTTCCCTCTTACCACACTGTTATATTTAAGACTTTGCGGTATTACTATGATAT
Organism: Mandrillus leucophaeus; assembly: GCF_000951045.1. Lineage (NCBI taxonomy): Eukaryota > Metazoa > Chordata > Mammalia > Primates > Cercopithecidae > Mandrillus > Mandrillus leucophaeus. The sequence goes on from NW_012105842.1 coordinate 1,141,517, forward strand.
AATTTAATATATGGTAGAGTAATCCTATTTTTATTTCTTTTTCAAATGTATTACTGGCTGTATTGTTTGGTAAAGTTTTTATACAAATATTAAAACAGTTCAGCTAATTTTTACATTTTTTTCTTCTTCAAAAAGTTTTAAGGTTATCTTTATATTTATTTACACATTTATCAAGTATTTTTTGGTATGTTTCATTATTGTTGTTGTTACTGTGATAACTTGATGTTTTTGTGTCTATGAATTGCATTAAATGCCAGATGTTTCATTGAATCTCACTAATTACTGAACCTCCTGTTGTGTAAAGCAGTATCCATTCATTTTATTTGACAGAAATACCATATGTGGATGAAAATTATTGTTTGTTCATTTTAACTTGTGTATCTATATTTCTTTTTTATTAAAAATTCTGTAATATTAACTAATGGTAGAGAGAGGAAAAAAATGCTCTTCTTTAAAATACTTGAGGCTGTTTCAATTTGGGTCTCTATCAAACATAATGATAGCTTTTGGGTGGAAATAGTCACATTTTATCTTTTAATAGCTTGTATTATCTATTCTTCTTTTAATAAGAGTTTATTTATTTATTTATTTACTTATTTATTTTACAGATAGGGTCTTACTCTGTCACACAGGCTGGAGTGCAGTGGTGCGATCTTAGCTCCCTGCAGCTTCAAACTACTAAACTCAAGAGATCTTCCTGCCTCAGCCTCTCCACTAGAGTAGCTGGAGCTACAAGCACATGCTACCAAGCCCAACTGAGAATTTATTTTCGATTAAGAAGTGATGTGTTGGCCAGGAGTGGAGGCTCACGCCTGTAATCCCAGCATTTTGCGAGGCTGAGGAGGCCGGATCACCTGAGGTGAGGAGTTTGAGACCAGCCTGGACGACATGGTGAAACCCCATCTCTACTAAAAATACAGTAAAATTTGTCAGGCATAGTGGCAGGTGCCTATAATTCCAGCTACTCAGGAGGCTGAGGCAGGAGAGTTACTTGAACCTGGCAGGCCGAGGTTGCAGTGAGCCGAGATCATGCCATTGTACTCCAGCCTGGGCAACAAGAGTGAAACTGTCTCAAAAAATAAAAATAAATAAAAATAAAAAAAGAAAGAAATAATGTGTTATATATTAAATGTAGGTTTGGTATCTTCACAGGAATTATGTATTTTTTTCTTCTTTCATCTATTGATTTGTTGAATTATTTAATAAAATGCCTCTAATATAAACTATGTTCACATGGCCAGGATAATGTTTACTTGTTCCCGGGTGATTATCTATTAAAAATGTTGCACAGTTTTGTTTCTTAAACTTTTTGCATGTTATCAAGTGTATAATATCTAAATTTATTGTCAATATTATATTCTCATAAAAATAACTCAGATAATTTCCTTATTTCTTTCTGGTCTAAAAAATGTATTACTCTTGATAAAGCAGAATAGTTTTTCTTGTAAATATATCTGTGTATGTTGCATTTTAAGGGGCAAAAAATGTGTTTTCATATAACTGTATGTACTTTGTAAAGTTGCTCTATTAGATATTTTATTGCTTCTGCAGTCGGTTGTAGTAAATTAGATCTTCCTGTTAGGAAAGTTATTTAATCCAGTTAACAAATACTGATTTGAGTGAAAAATGTTCTAATGATTCTTTTAATTTTCACTTCATCTGTAGTTATTTCCTGCAATCTATTCCTGTTTTGGGTCTAGAAACCACCAACTGATGTCATGAGTGCACTTTTATAGTAATAGAAAAAAAAACCCTTTAGATTGAAACTGTTCAGGGATCAACAGAGGTTTCCCACATTGGAACTAAGGCATTGTTTACAAGATCTTTTCACCTCTGTTGTCAACAGTCAAGAGGTAAAGCCAGCTTCCATCTGTCGCTATGTACAGAACATTACCAGTTTCACACTACTGAATGTCTCAAAACCACAATTAATAAAGTTATGATCTCTCACAGATTTTTCCAGGTGCCACCTGTTTTCTTGCAGTCTAATCTTCACATGTATTTTCTACTCTGTTTCATTCACCTACCCCCACTTCTTATCCACATTCCACTCTGTTCTCTGAAATTTATGGTTCATATTTAATGAAATCCACTGTATCCCTAGACGTTTCCTTATTCATAACATAACGGTATCCAGTCTGTCTCCGGAGAATACTGATTTTCCTACATGCTCTACTAAAATACTAAATATCTAAACATTTAGATTAGTGTTTTCTTCCAGAGCTCTCATACTGGTCCTGGAAGTGGTATTAATCTCTTCCTTTTTTTTTTTTTTTGGCATATTCAAACTGTTTTTCCCCTTATTCCCAATGTTAACCAACTTTGAATATCATGTCATCAAGATATAAGCTAATTTCCCTTAGGTTAAATTCTTTACTCCAGAGATATTTCCTCTCATTTCTCAATGATTTTATTTTCTGGCTCATTATTGTTCTACAGATCCTTTCAATTCAAAGACATTATAGCCTAGGTGGATTACAGTTGATATTGTCAATAACAGCAATAATTGAAAAAACTCAATTTATTGGAACAAGCTTTCTGAATACCATGTCCTATCTTTTCAGCTTTTCACTCCCTTTAGTGTTCCCAGTTCAATTATTTAGCATCACAGATACTTTCCATGCTCTTGATATCCTCTTTGTCATCATTTTTTTTTTTGCTTAACTTCTAAGATCCCTTGAGATCAGTATCAGCTAGAATTGTAAAACAACAACCAAAAGAAAAGCTCTTGAAATTTGGATATTTCTTTTTCCCCAACAAATAATTAAGATGGTAAATAACTGTAGGCTTCAGATGGGAAGAAATGGAGCATATATATATATACACACACATAGATACACACACACACACTCTCTCTCTCTCTCTTGTGCACACACAGACACACACACTTGCAAGGTCATTAGTCTTTCCATCCTCCATGGAATTTGGTAGGCATTAAGAGCTGAGAATCTTAAGCTAACAATTTCTTGCATGGGGTGTCTCTTGTGAGCCTCCAGCTCACCAAACCTTGGTTTACTTTCTGTTGGTGTTGTCGCACAATTCTATCATTAATACTCTACTACTCTGTTCTTCTTTCCCTGGAAACATGGTGATCCATTAGTAATTTTCACAGATTCTAGAAGGTTAAGGTACCTTCATTTCTGCTCTAGCCTTATTTTCTGTTGTAGTAATTTTGACTATTCATCTGTGTTTAAGGGCCATCATCTAATATCTGCCATTCTAGAATCTTGTTATACTTCCTTATATCAGGGAAAACAGTTCCACAACAGCACCTCCTGGAATACATCATTGTCTACCGAGGACAGCAACCTTCAACTGTTCAGGGAAGTAAACATAACCTTCACCAGAACAATTCTCATCTACTCGATAAAACGATGGTCTTTTGTGTCCTCCAGGGAACATATACAAGTATAGTGGGATCTCTGGTCTTACAGTCAATCTAGTCTAACATTCCCATCACAGTTTTATATGTGTCCTCCCTCCTTCTGTGATTGTAGGTGATGGTGGTGATGGGAGTGGTGGTAGTTGTTTATACTTCTAAAGCCAATGCCTAATTAGATGTCCAGCTGAGGAATGAGATAGTATTGCTCTCTTACTTTCCCATTTCCTCCTCTTCTTCCTCCTTTGCCTCCGTGGTCTTCTCTTTCTGATGTTACACTCTCATTCCCACAAAGGTATAAATAAAAGAGAGAAGAGAAAAAAGAGACTCTGAGATAAATGTCAGTCTTTCAAATATACAGACAGAAGAGATTACTTCAAAAATTATCTTAAAGATAAGAAAAATCCTGAAACAAATTTAGCATCCTTTAAAGAACTAAAAAATTATGTGAATATGGATGAAAATGTATTGAGGAAAAATTTTTAAAAGTGTATTATTTTATCTTTAGTCATTTGCAATAAAAAATCAAAGTAAGGGCTATTAATTAGCTCATACTTGAGAAATAATACATATGTTTCATATATATTTTTTGGAATCATTAATGCAAAGACATTTTAATATATTTAAGCATGTATAAACAAATTTATCAAACATGGACATAAACACAAAACAAATTTTTATAAAGCTATTAAATACACGATTAAGGTTTATCTTTAAAAGGTGGGATTAAAATGATTTTATTATTTACTTTTATTAATTGCCTTTTTAACCTTTATAGTAATTATCTACTACAGTTTCAATTATAAAAAATTGTAAAACAAAAACACAGATACATTTAAGACTAACAAATTGGATATATCTATATTAATAAAAATTTTATTCATTTTATAGAACAAAATTCTTTCCAATAAAAATAAGATATGAAGGAGAAAGTGGGATAGACAGCAAGATCCCACAATACTCCTTCACATTAAGGGACTCTCAGGCTTCTGAAGAGAAGAACAACATCAAAGACAAAAATTCACTTTTATTCCACTAATCATCATCTATGGTGAAATAACAAAATCTAATTTTCCACAGAGACCATCTTAGTGATATTTATAAGCTACCACCATTCTTGGCTTAGCTACGCTGGTATGTTTTAAAATACAACAGTTGATTTTTATTGGAGAATGTTCCTATTTAATTATTAGATGTATATATAGTCCTCTAAGTTTATTATTTCTCCCAAGGTTGCTGTGTTGCATCATTCATAATTGTCTTTGACCAAATCAATTTGGGATCTTATTTTTCTTAGATCACAAGGTGTCCAGATGGAGGCAGTCTACAGCCATGGCACACATTCAGATAAATTTTCCAAGCACTAAGCACTTTTGGCTGCATTTTATATCATTCTAATGAGTGTCTTTTATGCTCATGGTAGCCAGATGTCTGCTCCTTTCTGGGAATTCATTTGTTCCAAGCAGGAAGAAGTAGGGAGGAGATACAAATAAACGATAAAAGGTGCATGCCAGCTGAGCTTGGGTATTTACATATTTTTTCAACAATCCTCATTCAATACTTCAATCGGACAGAGGTGCATTGATCGTGTACATCATTTTTACCTGCATGGGAATCATTGGAACTTATTATTTATGTTGATCAGAATGCCAACACACTGAATAATATCAGTGTTCTCTCTGTAAAGAAAGAAGACATGAACAGAGAACACACAGATAGCATTGTCTGCATGGATACAAATAGCATTGTCTGCATGGAGACGAAACTGGCACATACTCATATCTGATCCTTTAGTTCAGTGCTGGGGGGGATATCAAGATTGTATAATACGTTAAATACAACTAGAGGGAACCTGTGAAGTTTAGTAAGGCAATTCATAATTAATGTATAAAATGTTCTTAAAATTGACATTGTAAAACATTGTAAGAATAAACAAGGAAGGGCCTGGTGGCTCACACCTGTAATCCTAGCACTTTGGGAGACCTAAGTGGGAGTACCGTTTGAGGCCACGAGTTAGAGACAAGCCTGGGAAACATAAGGAGACCCCCCCCACCCCATCTCTATAAATAAACAAAACAAAACAAAACAAAAAGCCTGTGTGGTGGCACAGGCCCATTGTCCTAGCGATACAGCAGGCTAGGGTGGAAGGATCTCTTGAGCGCACTTCAAGGCTGCACTGAGTCATAATCATGCTACTGCACCCCAGCCTGGGTGACAGAGTGAGACTCTGCTTTGTGTCATGATGAATTCACTGTGTGTTCTTAATAGGTCTAATTAAATCTTCCTTTTCAATTTTTTCACCTGCTCATTCACTAAACAATTATTATATTCCATCTTCTATAGAAAATCACAGTGAGATTACATTAATGATAATGATCATTGACATCAATAACATCATTTATGGAACACTTAAATTTGAGCAAGTTTCCATTAAAAAAGTAAGGTACTATGCCTGAATAAATAATATACATATGTAGTATTAATATAGATGAATATTTATTCACATAATCACTTATTTCCTAATAATTGCCTTTCATTTATTTTTCTATGTGCAATAATAGTTTTTAAGACACTGGTTTCTTTTGAGTATTGGTATTGTATATAATTTTAATTATATTTGCATTTTTACAACACATACTTTAAGATATACACTTTAGACCTTTAGAAAGAAACCAAGCATAAGAATCCTTGAGGCACAAGATATTTATTACCTCTTCTTTGCAAAATCACAGTGCAAGATGACAAATGGGCCCCATGCAAAGAAAACATATATTTGAAATAAACTTTTTAATTGAATTTAGTTCATGGTTTCAAATAAACCATTTTATTTGAAATATGATCACAATTACCCTAGCACTCAGTTCTTAATACATCAACAAACAGTCAAGTGAGAGAGTAAATAGCATGGTACTGAAAGTGTTTAATTATTTTCATTTAATGAAACTTCTGTAATGGGACCCTGTGGAATCTATCCGTTATCTCTGCCAATTCTTATATTGGTTCAAAATGAATACTATGAGAGAGTGAGAGGATTCGATTTAATTAGGAGGTATTGGTGAGCCTAACAGTGAATATTATGAAAATACCCCTTGACATATGTGATCTGAGGACAAGTTGACCCTGTCATCTATTATACTGCTTCACTGATGTGGCTGGCTAAGTGCCACTTCTACAGTCTCTACTCCATTTGCTTCTCTCATAAAATGAAGTATTTAATTTGACACGATCACCTCAGCCAGAAGAAAATGTGTTTCCTCAGTTAGAATCTCCCAGCAAAAGTAGTGTATCTGAACTTAGAGAATATTGTCTGTGACTTCTAGAATATTCCTCAAGTCAAATTTGAAAAAGTATTGTCAGAGACCCTCCATTTAGAAAACATATTATTGCTTCCCTTTCATCTTACTCTTCCTTGTGCAATCTGGTGCCAAAGAGAAAACATATTTTAAGCCCAATAATAATAAATGCCTCAATTAGTATTCTCAATTAGTATTTTTGTTTTCAAAGCATCATTTTATACTTTTTTTGTTAGCATAATTACAGATGTATTCACTAGGCCTCTGAAAAATAAGAGGAAACATGTCTGTATAACTTGCATGTTACATTTTATAAACTTATTGCTGCTTTCAAAGTCAGTTTTCTTAAGCAATAACATTAGAGTGTTAGAATAAAGCTACATAGTGTGCAAAAGAAATGACAGACATAGAGTTCTCTATTTGTAGTAAATCCTTCTCTCACCCCTACAGACATCCTTAACCTTAGTGTTTCTGATGCTGTTAACAGAATCATATGAAAGGACATTTTTTTCAAAGTTCTTTGGTAGAAACTCTGACAGAAGACAGAGATAATTATACTCTCATTAATAATGGGTGTAAGGTCCCTGCCTAATTCTAGTTATTGGAGATTCTTCATCACTTGCAAGGCAAATGTTTTTCCTTTTGTCTCTACCTGGTAATCCTCATTCCTCCTGTTACATTGTAGGTGAATAAGCAGACTCAACCTTCTGTTTCTAGAAAAATTTCACAAGTATTTGAATGTAACCAAATTGTTAATACAGCATTTAAAAATTTCTGCTGGCACTAGGTTATTTGTTTTGTTGTTGTTGTTATTGTTGAATTTTATATATAGGAGTCCTCTATATAATCTACATAACAACCCTTTATCAGATATAGACATTCTCCAAAGGAGATATAAAATGTCCAATAAGCACAAAAAATGATGTTTGACTTCACTAATCATTAGGAAAATGCAATGCAAATGAAAACTACAGTGACATACTATTTCATATCCAGTAGGATGGTTACTATAAAAAAAAATCAGAAATTAACAGATAATAAGGATGTGGAGAAATTGGAACCCTTGTTAGTGAGAATGTAAAATGGCATAGCCACTATAGGGAACAGTATGGCAGTTCCTCAAAAACTTAAAACTAGAATTACCATATGATCCTACAGTTCCAATTCTGGGCATATAATCAGAATAATTGAAAGCAGGACCTCAAAGAGATATTTGGACGTTCATGTCCATAGTAGCAGTATTCACAATAGTGAAAGAGTTTTCACAATAGTGAAAACATCCCAAGTGTCCATCAATGCATGAATGAATAAGCAAAATGTGAAATACACACACAATGAAAAATTATTCCGTCTTTAAAAGAAGAAAATTCTAACATATGCTACAACTACAACATGGATGAACCTTGAGGACATTATGCTAAGCGAAATAAGCCAGTCACAAAAAGATGTATAAAGTATGTTTCCAGTTATATGAGATACTTAGTGTAATCAAAATAATAGAGACAGAAAGTAGAATACGGTCGCCAGCTGGTGGGAGGGGGAAATAGAGAGTTATAGTTTAATGGGTACAGAGTTTCAGTTTTACAAGATGAAAACAGTTATAAAAATGAATGGTGTGATTATTGCACCTTATGAATATATTTAATAATACTGAACTGTATAATTAAAATAGTTAAGGTAGTAAGTTTTCTATTGCATATTTTACCAAAATAAAACTACTGAAAAAAAATTGTGTTTGCAAACTCACAAAAAATATCTATTCTCATCTTTCTTATGTACTACTCTGTGATTTCAAAATAGGTTATTGGAAGCAAGTTACCATTAGATCTTCTTTATTTTATTTATTTTTTATTGAGACGGAGTCTCGCTCTGTCACCCAGGCTGGAGTGCAGTAGCGCGATCTTGACTCACTGCAACCTCTGCCTCCCAGGTTCAAGTGATTCTTCTGCCTCAACCTCCCAAAATAGCTGAGATTACAAGCGCCCCACCACCACACTCGGCTAATTTTTGTATTTTTAGTAGAGACAGGATTTCACCATCTTGGCCAGGCTAGTCTTGAACTCCTGACCTTATGATCCACCCGCCTCGGCCTCCCAAAGTGCTGGGATTACAGGCATGAGCCACCGTGCCCAATCCTCATTCAATAGTCAATTGAAGGAGCTTATTTATCAGAAATACGGAAATATTTCCTTACTTGAAAACCCATAAAGCTTAATTTTTAAATATTGCAATAAGGCCATTTCAAGGTCTGGAATTTATGTTGTTTGGTAGAATATTATAAAATTGCACATGGAAACAGTTTATTTTTTCTTCTTAATAACATTATATTCAGAGTTTTCAAATGTGGGTTATTTGTATTCTAGGTAATTGTAATATATGTGCATCCACCACCTATCAAGAGAAATTATACTTCTATATGAATGCATCCGTAAAATGTTACATTGCCTTTAATTTGGTGACATGACTGAAACGAATGTGGCATATATTAGTCCTTGTCACTGATCACAAGTGATGACTGAATTATACTAAGTGCAGACTGCCATAGCACCAATATAATTTTGTACAAGATATTTATCAAACAAAATAAAATTTAGAATTAATTTTTCCTAAGTATAGTATTTAGATACTTATAGGAAGATTAGTAATCACTCTGAAGATTGCCTTAAAGAAAAAAAGACATAATGAATGATAATGGCAGCATTATATTAATAGAAAAGTATAAATAAGTAATTTCATTTTTCATTTTTGACTGTGACTATTTTGTGAACATTACTCACAAATGTAGCCTTTTTTAGTGGTTAAAAAAGACAAAAGTCCAAAAATTACTGGTAGTCAATAGCACAAAAATGTTATCCCTTTATTTATATTGGAGTGAGAAGCAATTATTAAACACAAAGGAAGAGATGGTCATTTTATCAACCAGTTAAAACCGTGAATATGTTATATAATGACTATGGTTACTGAGTAATCACATTTTGCACATTTCTAGTAATATCTGTCAATTTGAAAAGTATGCAGTGTTTCCTTAATAACTTTTTTTTTGATTCAACCAATTTAAAAGAAAGACAGTCGCAAAAGCTGTGTGTGTGTGTGTGTTTTATAGAAACACCTTCATTTTGCTCAAAAAGGAAGTCAATAGTTAAGGAGATGCCAGACTGAACAGATTGAATAAAATAAAATTCACATCAGCAACAAATCCTCTTGCTGAAGACTCTGGCTAGAGGGCACGGGCACCAAAGTCCCTGGCTGTTAAGGGGCATCTGCAGACATGATCCTTGCCTTGAATACATTGGCTTGGAAGTCAGTTATGGATTTTAATAGTCTGTGCAAGGTAAGTGTAGCTACTCCTCTTTGGGGCTTTGTTGAAGTGGTTGAGCCCTATCCAAGGCCAAGGATGAGACATGTTACCAGGGTGTGGCTCAAAGTCTTTCAAATGTACTTCATACTCGTCTTCGTTTATACTAGTGTCGGCCCATCATTACAAATGCGAATTTAAACTTCTCAAATTCCTTCTCCTGGATGCCCAGCAGGCTCTGGATCCACTTAATCACCTCTCAGAAATGCTCGCCCTGGTGCATCCTCAGTAAAAATGAGTTTCTGAATGTTCTGAAGACCTCTTTGTGAAAATGTGCAACCATGACGAGCACTGATGAGCACTGTGACTATGTGTTTGTGGACGTGTGTGTGTGTTTATAATCATACTATATTCCTAAATATTAACATAGTTCCAATCTAAATAGTAAACACATAGTTCTAGTAAATACATAATATCTCAGTTTCCTTCAAGATTGCCTAACGGTTTTCCATTGTAGAATAATCACACTTGCATATTTTATTTTCACAAGCAAACTTGCATACATACATATTTAGATGATTTTCTAACAATTTTAATACTATAATTGTAATAATTCTTAGGCAAAATAAATGTAATTAATCAAACACATTAAAATGCATCTAAGGACACAATATTCTTCCCCTAAGGCTAATTATTATTGGTGATCTTCAAATATTGGTTGCCTTTTTGGAAATATAGTATAAAATTTCATTTAATATATAGAAAAATAAAAGTCTAATCTATTAGATATACATATAAATCTAAATTTTTTAATAAGAAAACAAACAAAAAAAGTTAAAATGTAAGAATACAAAATTTGCAAAAAAATTACAAAGAGCTTTTATTAAGACAATATTTGGGGAAAAAACCCTCCAAATCAATAATAAAAAGAGAGACAACTATTTGGAAACACACAGGCAAAAAGCAATACAATTTATTTGTAAAAAGTCTTGTGAAAATGATCAATAACATTACAAAAGAATATTCAAAATTATTAGCAATCAGGAAATCATTGTAAACTTAGAGGAATAGGTGTGCCATGTTAAATTGTATTGCGCGCCAAACATCATATCACATATATGATATTAATAATTATATTTTATTTGTTATAAATATAATTGAATATTATTTAGAAGTTTATGCAATGATGTTGAGTAAGTTTAACTCTTGTTCATAAGTTAATGTGTAATTATGTAAAATTTGGGCAGAAACATATTAATAGTTTTATTAAAATGTATTGCGAATTTTTACATCACAGCACCTATATATATTTATAAAAGTGTTAGTAGTTGTTAATAGTCAATAATGGGAAATAACCCAAGCTGCCATTAACAGTGGAGTGAAAATATACTAAATTGTCATATAAATCAATGAACAATAGCTACAGAAGACAATTGTAGAAAATTTTACCAACATGATGTTGAAATAAGTACATAGTCTTTGGCATGTTTTATATTAATCTTTAAAAAATCAAAATTAAACTAATGAGTTGAGTATTGAGATAGTGTTTCCCTTTCTGTTAAGAAGAGAGGGAAGAATAATTGGATGTATGGGTGTATTCTCAACTTGTGCTGGTTATATTCGTCATATGAAATACATTGTTTGCTTTTTACTGTAGCTTAATATAGCATTTGTTTGGTACTTCTTAATGTTTATTTTAGTCAAATTCAGAGGTAGGGAAAGAATGGGAGAGAAAGGAGGAGGGAAGGAGAGAGAAAATCAGCTCTTTATATTCAGTGGAAGGAGATAGAAAATCAGCTCTTTATATTCAGTGAAATGTTATGTTTGATATGAAAATAAGATGTAACGGTTGTTTTTAGTTAACTCAAATGTAATCAGTTAATTTTAATATTGAAATCAGTCTTAGTCCTATATGATTTGAAGTGTTATTTGGTTGTTTGTCTTAAATGCACTTAAGAAGTAATACATTATTTTTATCTATATGCACTGTTTATTTGTTATAACTTTCCCTGATTTAATAATGAAGCTCTTAAAAATTACACATTATTGATACAATTATTTCAGGTTTTGGTAGCGAAAATTTAGATGCTATTTTATATAAATAATGAAAATTAATATATTTTCACATAATAAAACAAAATAACTAAATAAAATTAGTAATAATCTCAAAAGAAAATTTTCACAATTGCTTCATTTCAATAACTGAAATAATTTACTTGTAAGACATTTAAACAGATTTCAATTCCAGATAGAATTAGAGTTACATTATATTGAATGAATAAGTTTTTTAAGTAACACATAATGACTTTAAGTAACTTATATTTATGTGGAATACATTAAAGTCCTTTAAAATAAGGCTGTTGCTTTTTATACCCATAATATATTTTTCTTTGGGTTGTATCATATTCATGGCTATTTTTCCCTTAAGTAAAACATGTGAAGGAGTTCTGAAAGCCATTTCAGTAAAAGTGGTTCTAGCATCCTTATTATCTACTGGTAATTTCCATTACTTTATATTTAAGGTTATCACTTGAAGTACCCAAAGTACTATCAGAAATAAACTAAAAGAGGAAGAAAATCGAACTTCTTTTTTATTTTATTTTGTTTTATTTTAAATTCTGGGTTACATGTGCAGGATGTGAATGTTTGTTACATAGCTACATAAACGTGTACCATGATGGTTTACTGCACCTATCAACCCATCACCTAGGTATTAAACCCAGCATGCATCAGCTACTTTTCTTGATGTTTTCACACCCCCCATCCCGCCCTCCCCTGACAGGCCCCAGTGTGTGTTGTTCCCCTCCCTGTGTCCTTGTGTTCTCATTGTTCAACTCCCACCAATAAGTCAGATGTGTAAGATGAGAAGATGTGAAAGTAAAATTGTGTTCCATTGGGGAACACCTGAAGAGATGGAAAGAGCTAATCCTGCATTTATTGTGGATATCAGAAATCATTCTCAGAAGCATTATTAACAAAATTTAGCTCTCAAGATGTCTGGTAAAAGCCAAAATTTTGCTAGAAGCCATGTAATTAATGAATTATTTTGCAGTGGTTTCAACTTTCTAAAACTGTAAATAAATTGACAGAAGGAACTGTTTAATTCTGACTGGCCAGAAGAAATGCAAACGAAAGTGGTAATGTCTCTCAGGCAAAGATACCTGTTTGGTTAGAATGTAGAGGTAGAGTTAGAATTGATGTCTAAAATTTTACTTTGGAGATGCATTTATATTTCTAATTTAGATGATTTTATGTTTGTGGGCTTCATATAACCAACATGGCCTTTTCTTCAGAGGGTAAATAAAGTGAATTTGTCACTTTAATGTCCAAATCTTTATTTCTAAATTGTTAAAGAAAATCTATAATGGATAAGATGAAGACGCTGATTTTTATTTTGTTTTATTCTAAATTTCTGTTTCTTTTTATGTATTTAGTTTTATGGAAATTCTACTGAGTCCTTTCTTTTATGCTAAAATTAAATATGGTGTCCTTTGCTTATATCTGTCCTTGAATTTATTGTTATTGCTTTTTACATGAGCCCTCAATGTCATCCTTATGTGACATTATGTGACATTCTTATTTTTGTTTTTGTTTTCAATTTTTATTTTAGTTTCAGGGGGTCCATGTGCAGGTTTGTCACACGGGTAAATTGCATGTCACTTAGGTTTGCCATGAAAATGAAGCTGTCACCCAGAAAGTGGGCATAGTACCCAATAGATAGTTCTTAACCCTCACTCTGCTCCCATACTCTCACCTCCAGTAGTCCCCCGTGTCTATTGTTTCCATCTTTATGTCCATGTGTACTCAATATTTAGCTTCTTCTTATAGGTGAAAACATGAGGTATTTGATTTTACATTCTTGCCATTATTTGCTTATGATAATGACCTCCAGCTGCATCTATCTTGCTGCAAATGATGTTATTTCATTCTTTTTAATGGCTGCATAGTATTCCATGGTTATATGTACCACATTTTCTTTAACCAGTCCACTGTTGATGGACATCTAAGTTGATTCCATGTCTTTGCTGCCGTGAATAGTGCCTGAGAGAAAGGTTTATGCAAACATTACATTTAAGATACATCAGGTAAGTTTTTGTTTGATATAGGGTATAAGAACTTCAACTTGAAGCTAGACTCTGGGGTTATAATTCTGGATCCACTCCTTATTGCTAAGTTATTTGGGGGTAAAGTATTGAACTCCTTTGCCTTAAGGACTTTATATATAGACTGGCAGTGGTGAGAATCCCTTGAGGCGAGGAGTTCTAGACCAGCCTGGGCAGCTGATGGAGACCCTGTCTTTACAAAAAATAAAAATTAGCCAGGTATGGTGGAACATACCTCTAGTCCTAGCTACTTGGGAGACTACGGTGGGAAGGTCACTTGAGCTCGAGTGTAAGCATATACTGAGCTAGAGTGCACCACTGCACTCTAGGGACAACACGTGACCCTGTTTCTAAATAAATAACTAAAATAAAAGAGACTTTATCTGCACATGAAGTTATAGGATAATAATTAGATAAGCCAATCCACAGAAAACTCTTAAGGGGAGGAAAATATATGAATTGTTAGTAAATGATAGATATTATTACTTTTATATTAACTCATGTTTTTGTCTGTCTGTATGTGTGGTTGGTTACCTTTCTAACCTAGATTGTGCAGCCTGTCACTGCATTATGCTTCACGCTCATTTCTAGCGATAACCTCATTTATTCTCTCTGGACTGTTGTGCAGTCTGTCACTGCATTATGCTTCATGCTCATTTCTAGCAATAACCTCATTTATTCTCTCTGGACTGTTGTAATAATGTCCCACATATTTGCCCTCTCTATGATCAGTGATGTAATAAATACTATATAAATGTTAAGATATGTTTAAAATTTTGAGACTTCATAACGTTCTGTACTTAACTGTTATGAACAAAAGGATAAGAACTACTGATGAAGAGAAAAGGACTAAGTTCTGGGAATCAGTGAAACATGAGCCGAATCTATGCTTCTTCCTAAACCACAGCAAAACCTACTACTATCTATGTACTCGTGAACAGATTATTTAATGTTTTTGAAATCTCAGTTATAGGCCTGTGATGAGCACTAAATAAAACACCGGTGAAAATTCCTACACGTTCCATAGCATGAAGTACGAGTAAAATGACATTTCTTTCATTTTATTTATTTTGTTTCTGCAGTGATATTTTATCAAGGCCTAGGCTGTGTTTTATTAAATCTTTGCATTCATATCATATATAGTTCACCGTATACTTTATAGTATATTGTAGCTCTTCAATTAACATTTGTTTAAGTGAACTGATTGTAAAATTATGATTGCGGCAAGTTACAAAACTTATTAATATAGAAATAAAATTTATAGCAAATAATCATGTCACTTAAAATACGTATTTATGGAATTTTAATTTTAATTCATTAAATTACAATGATATTCTGTTTGCTTTATGCAAGCATAAATATTTTTCTACTTTATTTGCATAGGCACTTATTACTTTCTAGCTGCTTATGGAGTTCCAGCTGGAAAGAAATGGAATTTTCCATGTGCATTTGTCACAGATATTGAAAACAGGTGCAAACCTCACCTGAGCATTCACACTATTCGAACGTCCAGATTGACTCAGACAATTAACATTATTTACTCACACTCTTTGCAGGAATCTATCTTTATGGCTAGTCTAAGTCTAAGACAAATATGTTTGTCTGCTTGAGGAAGTCAACTGGAAATAGCCAACCCTCTTTTCCTGAGCTGCTGGCAGTTTGCTTAGTGAAAACTGTATACGCAAAGCAAATCTATGCTTCACAAGAGAATCAAATTGTAGGCTCAAAAAGAAATGAAATTGTCCCAATTATGCTGATTTTTCTATTGCAGCATATATGCTAAAAATTAAAAAGATGTTTGTAAAGGTTTGTAGTGTATTATCATTATTATCAGAATAACTTTCTATGAACAAGTATGTACTGTAACATTAGTTTTAATTGTTCAGAATTCCTGGTTCCTCAAAACAGAATCCTTTCTGAGTTACTTAACCAGAAATGTGATTCATTTAAGCTTCTTTGGAAACTCAGAAGTTCTCTGCTAAAGCCAAAGAGCCAGGCAGAGGCAGCAACAATGCACTACACATCACAGGGAATTTTCTGACTTGAAATGATTGCCATTATTTGTTGACTTCTAAGGCATTCAAGAATTGATAACAGCAACTCTGCCATTGCTACCCCCAAGAAAGAGAGCACCCTTATCAGAGTGGTTGACAAAACACTGATCTCCTGTTAGATGTTGATCACTGCTATATCCAAGACTTGCTTGGTTGCGTTTCACTGGAGAAACTTGAATTAAATGTTTGTAGTCTACTTAGAAGGGATCTTGTATATGGATGCTTTCTGGATTCTATTTGAGGAGGTAGAACTTACAGTGTGGAAAATTATCAAGGTGTAGAAAGAGAATGAAAAACAAATTGGGTAGCTTTAGGTAACAGATGACATCAACAGGGTAGAAAATAATATTATATAACGATGGATTTGACTTTCAGGAATGCGTGTTTTTTAAACAAAACAATGATTGATTCTTTAGAACACTGAGAGATTTACTTTAATTGTATATCTAGCTATTAAATGATTATATATTTATCAGTTGTGTCATTGTAATAGATACTAGTGCCACAAAGATGTATAGATAACCTTCTGAACAATATACCATAGGGAATAGATATGTAATTTCATGCTTACAGATTTCAAGTCTTCTTGGAATGCTAGAATTATCTTCAAACAGTAATATTTGCAAACCTGAGTTCTTTTGACAATAAAAAGGGAACGGTTCTCTGTTGACAAAGGGACAAAAAGTATGTTTTATCCAAGAGAAACATCATGCAGTTGAAATTAGAAAGTATCTAATTATGCCAGAAATTCAGCATTCCTGCAGTACATATGCATTTGGGCGTGTTACATGGTCTCAGTCTAGAAAGATAATGCCACTTGATCCTGAGCTGTATTTTACATGATGCAGATCAATATGCCAAATATTTTAAGATATTAATAAAATTAAAGTCAACTCAGTAACATTATGAATGAGAATTATTGAACAATTAATTTACTAAGTATTAGTAAATACTTAGTAAAGTATTTACTAATTACTAATTAGTATTAGTAAATACTAATACTTAGTAAATTAATCAATCAAATATGATTTTAATGCATATATAATTCAATAAGTGCATATATAATTCAATAAGTACATATACAGTTCATTCAGGATATTAGAAGTTCAGATTGTGACATCTTCAACTAATATCTGCATGATTAAAGACTGGTTAAACTCAGTAAAACTACATTGTTTCACCTTAAAAAATGGAATAATAACACTTCTACCCCAGGACAGTGTCTGGCTTTAATAGAAACACTTCAGTGAAATTATCTAAGACCTAATCCTTTTCTACATGTGCTCTTCAATCTTTAGACCACTGAAATCTGGATACAGTCCTATTAAATATATTCTTATCAAGGATACCAGTAACTCCAAAATGATGACAGAAATTTTCATCTGTGTGCTTCCAGGTAGTACAAACTGTCAAGTTGTGTATTTTTGCAGTCATGTCATGTTTGAAATCAGTTCAAATAGTGTGTGTTTCTCTCTCTTCCATCTTACTGGTCGGCCTCTATGTTCAGGAGATGCCTAGTTGGCTTTTTGTAATGAAAAAATGATAGAAGATGTTTGATCCCATATTGACTTTATGTATGTGTTGGTTTCTCTGACACAGTACCCCCTCTGTCTGAGCCCTGCAATATCACACATTCACAAGATCTAGAGTTTTTCTGTCCTAAAGGTAGAGATTTACACCCCTTTCTCTGTGATGAGTATGAGATTCCTCAGACCTTCTGGACAGGATTTTGTTTGTTTGCCAATCCCTGTGCCTTTTTTGGGTGCAGAAAACTTGGCTTTTTAATTTAACATAATCCTGGGTTGAAAGACTTGAAGCGTTTTTTCAGGCATGTCTACTAATGCAGTTTGCATGACCTCTGACACATCACATTCTCAGTGTTTGTCAGTCCCTTGCTCTAGCTTAGCTTTGGAGGCAACACTCTTTTTTCATCTTAAGGAGAATCAAATGAACAGGTGAGATCCTAACCAACAGGCAAAATTCTAGCCACAAAAATCCCCAAGTGTATCCAGATTCAGAGCTTTCAAAGTCATTTCCTCCTTTCAATGTCATTTGCAGCAGAGTAATATCGCTTCCCACTTGTTTCTCTTTCCTGAGGTGATTACACAAATCATAGATAAATGTTTCCAATTTTAGCCACAAAGGCTCAGTTGCAGTCTCAAACTACAACCTAAAGAATATAAACCCAATAAATCAGAATAGTTTTTCTTATAGTTGGTAATTAACCAGCACAAATGTATTTGGGATTCATACTGTTTTTTGAAATCAGCATATATTAAATTTATTTCTTTTCTCTCTCAGGGAGATCTCTCTCTCTCTCTTTCTGTCTGTCTCTCTGCCCCGTTCTCTCTCTCTCTCTCTCTCTCTCTCTCTCTGTGTGTGTGTGTGTGTGTGGATAGATAGCTAGATGAACAGATAGACACATAAACAGATACCAGTTAGGTTGGTCACGTCAGTAAAGCCAATTTGGCTTCTGCTACTGATGGGATGGTGGTGGGGGAGGCTATTTATTCAAATGTGGATATGGTAGAAAAAATATTTAAGGTATTGTAAAAAAAAAAAAAAAGAAAGAAAAAAAAGAACAGCTACAAAAAATGGAAGATGAGTGGCCCCCAAAGTAGGAAAATACCTACGCAAAATAATGTTTCATACAGATTCAACCATGTCAAAAACAGCTGAGTACAAGACAATTGATTGCTAAAACCTGATTATTTTGTAAAGTCATTAATAATTTTAGCAGAATTGATTGAGTGGAATTGTAAGGGTCAAAGCCATGTTTCAATAAATTTTGTAATAGGCCCAAAGTGGAAACAAAAGTTCACAAAGAATGGAGATGAATTGGGTAGAAAGAAAGATAATTAACTACAGGGTAAGAAGAGATAAAGACAAAGTTACTATGTTCATCGTGTGTTCAAATGACACTGGTAAGGACAAACTTATCAAAAAAAATTGGAAAACCAGGAAAAAGGGACATCAGTGAAGTTCAGGACTTTGGAACACCTAAAGTGTTAAGAATTGGGCTTAGTTTGGATGTGGGAGAACACTTGCATAACGATGAAATAGAAAAATACACTTTAAAGAATGGATATATATATGGGTAAAACTGGTATACATATATACATACACACATACATATACATATACACACATAACACACATATATACACACATACATTGTACATATATATACACTAAGAGAGATACACTCTCTGTATGTCTCTGTATCTGTATATATACACTGTGTATATACTTAGTGTATATATATGTTTGTATATGGTGTATATATATGTATATGTACATATATTCACATCTCTCTCTCAGTATGTGTATATACGTATGTATATATACACACTCAGAGACAGTTGTGTATATATGTGTGGTGTATATATATGTATCTGTATATATATACACACACACACACACAGAGATGTATATATATAAAATCTCTCTGTGTATGATATATGTATGTATGTTACACAGAGATATGTATATCTGTGTGTATATATTATGTGTACATATATATACACACACTGAGACAGAGAGAGAGAGATAGAGAGAGAGAAATCCACAATATTCTAATTTATTTTGTCATCCAATGGAAAGGGTTAAATTTTAGAAACCTGATTGTAGTGTACTATTTCTTAGTTCAGGAACATAGGTCATAGCCTCTATGTCTTGTAATTTATATATTGCAGTACATATCTTTTAATGTCATCTACAAAATTATAATAGCAGAGAAATATCGTCACATTTATTTCCTATCCCTAAAAGCAGGACCAATATCTGATGCAGAGTAGGTGCATAATCATTGCTATTGGCTGTAAAGGTTTGTAATGTAGTCTTTTATGGATGCATCAGCTACAGTTGCTGTCCTCTATACCATTCAGAATATGACTTTTCAGATTATTTTTAATAAAGATTTCAATTAAAAAAAGAGAAAATTGTAAGCCTTCAACTGCTGGGCAAAGTGATCCTGGGGAAACAAAACAAATTCATCAAGACTCAATATCTGTTCTCTGATTTTTGCTTACATTTTACAAGTCCTATCTGAACACCTAAATCTATTATAATTACTTTTGTGATTAATCTTGTTGAAGCCATTTCTCCATTAGCTCACATTTAACTTTTTATACTATTTTCATGTTATTTACTTTTCTTTCTCAACTATTTTTATTTTATTATAAATTTAATTAATTTATTGGCAAAGATAAATTACATATATAATGCCCATATACAAATATATATTTAGATCTCTGTATGTGTTCATGTGCTCTTTGTTACTGTTTAGCATTTCATAACATGTATGTAACAGAGATAGATGGCTTAATCATGTCACCTGTTGAAGGACATCTGAACAGATTCCAATTCTTTGCTATTATAAATACAGCTGCCATGAACATTGTGTTTGTCTATTTCTCTGGGATAGATGCCCAAGGGCATAATTTCTGGGTCGTATGGTAATTGCATGTTTATTCTGGTAAGAAATTGCCAAATTGTTTCTCAGAGTGTCTGTACCATTTTACATTTCCACCAGTCAAGTATGAGAGAGACAGCTTCTCCCTTCTTGCCCTGAATTTGTTGTGCTGTCACTAATTTTAAAAATGTATTAATATATTTTAATTAACAAATAAAAACTTAAACATGATATGCATTTTAGTTTGTCATCTTAATAAGTAAGCAGAGATATTTCATTTTGCTTTTCCTTTACTTTTACCTAACGACAAATGATGGTAATTACTTTCTCATTGCTTATTTTTTTATCTGTATGTCCTATTCACTGAAATGTCTATTAATATATTTTAGACATATTGTAGTTGTTTTGAAATTTGAGAGTTCCTCATATGTTCTATATCCCATTCATTTTTGGATAAGTGATTTGAGGCTGTTTTCTTCAGGTCTGTAGCTGATCTTTCAGTGACTTTACATGGGCTTTCAAACAAGAGTTTTATCCTGTTTTAATTTTAATAAGGTACAAATTATCAGAGTTTTCATTCATGTATTGTGTTTTGGAGTTGAGTCTAGGAATAGTTTGCCTATGGAACATTTTGTACTATGTTTTTTTTTTAAACTACAGTTTATGTTTTACATTTAAGTCCATAATCTATCCTTAGCTATCTTTTATATAAAGTGTGACATTTTCGTTGCTGTCAGGATTTTTTATGTGAATATCAAATTGTTATAGAAACATTTATTAAGCTCATTCTTCTTTTATCAAATTTATTGGACATAGTTGTCAAAGATCAATCTTTATGAGTTTTCTGATTCTGTTTGCCAATATATTGTTGAGCGTTTTGTTTGTTTTTAGCATATAATTTTATAAAGTGTATTAGCCTATAGTTTTTATTTTTTATATTCTCATCTCATTTTGATATCAGCGCGATACTCAAAAACTGAACTGGAAAGTGTTTCATCCTCTTCTATTTGGAGAAAAAGATGTGTAAAGTTTATGTTAATTATGTAAATGATTGATGGAATTCTCCAGTAAAACCATCTGGGCCTAGAGATTTCCAGGCACCTGTTTAATTTTTATCATAGTGTTGTTTTTTCTTTTCTTCTTAAAATAAACTTTTAAACTTTAGAAAAATTTAGGTTTACAGAGAAATTGCACACACTTAAAAAAGTACAAACGGTTCGCCACAGTTTCTCCTATGATTAACGTGATGATGGTACACTTGTCAAAATTAGCAAGCTGATATTGATACATTATTAAATTTCATACTTTACTAAAATTTTCCTAGTTTTTGCCTAATATCCATTCTCTATTCTAGGATGGCATACTGTATACTAGATTACATTTACTCATGATGCCTCCTTAGGTTCCTCTTAGCTGTACCATTTCTCAGATGTTCCTAATTTGTGATATCCTTGAAACTTTTGATGACTGCTACTTAGATATTTTGTAAAAATGTCCTTATTCCTTATTTGGGACTTACCTTTTGTTTATTCTCATGATTTGGCCATTGTGATTTGTTTTGGGGAGGAAGATAGTGGCAAAATGCCTTTCTCATTACATCATATCAAAAGTATTAATACATTATATCACCATTGCATGTCACCTGTTGGAGGCAGAATAATGGGATCCAGATAAGTCTGCATGTTAATCTCCTAAATCATGACTATATTTTCTTCTTTTGGAAAAGTAGACTTTGCAAATATGATTGAGTTAAATATCTTAAAAGAGGGTGATTTTCCTGGATTATCCAGATGGGTTTACTATAATCAGAAGGTCCTTAGAAGATGTAAGTTGGGGTCAGAGGAGTCAGAGGAGCTATGATGAAGGAAGCAGAGTTTTTAACCATGAGACTGCTGGCTTTGAAGATGCAAGGGGCCCATGAGCCAAGGAATGAGGGAAGCCTCTAGAAGTTAGAAAAAGCACTAGAGTTTCCAGAAGGCATTCTGCACTGCCAAGAACTGGATTTTTATCCCTGTAAGATGCGTTTTGGAATTCAGACTTTCAGAATGGTAAAATCATAAATTTGTATTGTTTGAAGCAACAGCACAACAGTTTGGATCTCCATAGATACACCTGCATTAAGTCCACATCTCTTCGGGCCAAATTATGACAGTAAACTGGTGAGTATAGATAAACCCTGTGGCAGTAGAGTAAATGTAAATTGGTGTCTGTCACACATGAAGCTGCTGTTGGTAATTTCCAGGGATTGAGAGAGAGAAGATAGCATTTGTGAGATCAGTCACTAAACACCAGTCTTTTTTAACATCTTGTAGTTATTGCATTATGGAAACCATGTCTGGGACTGATGAGGCTATGTCAGGTACAACTTAATTTAAGCCTCACTAGCCTGTTAGTTTCCATGAGACATTCATTTTTTTATGGGCCATACAAGGGCTATTTTACAGAAAATGTGTTGTTACCAGCATTTCAGCTTCTAGCATGTTAGTATTAGTGAACCCTGTATAGATATATAATGTACACATAGATACATGAGAGTGGATTTACTATGAGAATTGGTTTGTGTAGTTATGGAACCTGAGAAGGCCCACAGGATGCTATCTGCAAACTAGAGAGCCAGGGAAGTTGATGGTGTGGTTCAGTCTGTGTCCAAAGGCCTTAGAACCAGAGAAGCTCTCATATCTGAGGGCAGGAGTAAATACAATTTCCCAGCTCCATAAAGAAAGCACATTTACCCTCTCTCTTTCTTTTTGTTTTGTCCAGGCCCTCAGTGAATTGAGTGATTCCTGTTCACATTGCTGAGAGCAGATTTTCTTTATCCAGTAACTGACTGAAAGCTAAATTTCTTCCAGAAATACATTCACACACGCATCTAGAAATAACATTTTACCAGGGCCTAGGTATTCCTCAACCCAGTCAAGTTGCACTTAAAAGTAACCATCACTTATGTCATTAATTAAAATGGTATCTA
The DNA here is from genome assembly GCF_000951045.1 of Mandrillus leucophaeus. NCBI lineage: Eukaryota > Metazoa > Chordata > Mammalia > Primates > Cercopithecidae > Mandrillus > Mandrillus leucophaeus. Next base: position 1,165,023 of record NW_012105842.1, read on the forward strand.
AGTATTCTATATTGTTTTAAATTAACAATTTCTATGGGTTCAGGCATTTCTACTGGTTCCCGGATAGCTTGTTCAATTAAAACTAGTCTGAGAGAGGATTGTCACGCTTTCTATTTTACAGCATTAGGTAGGAAAAGAAATATTCAGTGAAACATAGTATCTGTTTCAATAGTACGTCCAGGCAAAGGATATATGACAGAAACTCACAAGTTTTATCCAAACTTATTCTCTAATCTCATTAATCATTGCATCACTGTAGCCTCCCAATCTAACCTTAGTCACCATTAAAACTTCACTAGCAGTTTGCAGAATCACAGTGCATTTGGCTCCGGGAAGTAAATGTTAGTAGCCTATAAGCAACCTGGTCTAAGTTATTCAGGTACAGCAGCCCAAATGCAGCAAGAAAGTGAGAAACAGGCATATTCACTGGGTGAATATCCCATCCATTATGAAGCCAGTCCCAATTAGCTTGCATAGAAAGTATACTAACTGCTTTATCTGCAGTGTCTCACTTGACATTTACAGCTGAAGTTGGGAAGTCCATTTTATCTGGTCCACTAGCCTGGCTGTTGCCTTGGGAATACCTTCCTGTGTGTCTGGATCACATAGAGCTATGTGTAATTATGCTAGTGAACTGTGGGTCTTGGGTCAGCCCAAATATGCTCTTCCCTTCTGCAGCATTTAAAATCAAATACACTACTTCCAAATTAGTCACTCTCAAAATAGATTTCAGTAAAGGCTCTTCAGGAAGCTGATGATACTGACCTACAATATGGGACAACTCCTTTAACTGGTTTTAGTAGTTTCTTAGTTTAGATTTTCCCTCCCCTCATGTGGATGATCTTCTTGGTCACTAGAAGCCTTAGAGGTACTTTCTGTTGGTATGGCATAAATTCTCCTTTTGTAGGCAACTTTCATGCTACTGGATGTAGCTCAGACTAACAGAAGTCTAAGCTCAGTTTAGCATCAAGACCTGACCCAGCACCTTCTTTCATTTTAGCCATTACAAAAAACAGTAACCAAGGGATTGTATGTTTATCATCATTCTTATTATTTTGCATGCCCTTAGTTATCGAATGAGCTGACTTCTTGAGAATTGGGTCTACCACCAATTCTAATTTGTGGAGTTAACTTTTACCTTTAGTAACTCATGACAGCACAGCTGCAGTTTCATACCACAGGTGACTAAGTATCCATCCAGAGATCAAAGTTACTCGGCGCTCCACTTTTTCATTCTTTCTCTTCACAAATTATGTCACAGGCTGTGTTATCCCATCTCACTTCTCTGACACCAACTAAGAGAAAAGCCATTTCTCTACTCGAAACCCTTCTGACATCAAATGTGTAGGTTTTCCAAACCAAGCAGTGCTTCAGTTTTCTGGACACATCAATTGGGTGTTCCACAGCTTAATTCAATTGTGACACTAAGTACTCAGAATTGACACAGAATCCCCAGGTTAAGACTCAGTCATACAAAACAACCCCCACTTCAAATGCCAATCACAAGTCTAGACCTCCTGTATTTCTGACAGACTGAGAAGTGAAGAGGTCCCGTGATTTCCCTCTTGGTTCTATAGCTTGCTAGAATAGCTCACAGCATTCAGGGATTACAGGTTACTCTCTATTAATGGTTTCTGATAAAGGACATTATAAAGCATACAAATGAATAGCCAGATAAAGAGGTACGTAGGGCAAACTCCAGAAGGATCCTAAGTGCAGGAGATTCTATCTCTTGGTGTTGGGTTTCACCATCCTCCCTTTACATGGATGTGTTCACTATCTGGAAGGCATCTAGACACCAGAGTTTAGTCTCTTCATGCAGGCTTCATCATATATGCACTATTTATAATTCATTCCATTTTCAGCCTCACTGGATAGGGACTGGGGGCAACTGAAAGTGCCAAGCTTCTAATCATGGCTTGGTCATTCTACTGACCAGCCTCCCTTGAAAAACTGTTCATAAGCTCACCAAGAGAAGCCCCATTAAACAAGACACTCGTATCACCTCGAATTCCAAGGAAGTTAGAAGCTCTGTGTTAGGTACTGGGAGTAGAGACTAAATACATGTGTTTCTAAACAAATTTTGTTGCACTGTGGGACCAAAATTGCCTTCTTTGAGAAGACCCAAGATGCCCTGTCTCTCTGCTTTTCGTCCAGTCCTGAGATCCCTAATCAGCTTACTCTTTTCTTACCACATTTCAGAGTCCTCTTTTGATTATATCTTGTATCATTTCCAGGGATGATCGTGGTGGTTAGTGAGGAGAAGCCAGGAAAAAACTGTTTTATGTCACCTAGTTTGAATCAGAAATTGCCCAAGTTGCCTTTTTTCTCTTTAAATAGAAAAAAATTAGTTTTTACAAAAATCTACTAATGTTCCCAAAATGTATAATATACCATCTGTACAACATACCACAATGTACTACTTTTAGGAAAACTCATTCAATTTCTTATGAAAAATGTAAAAATATTCAATGTCTACTAAATTATGAATCATATTTGATATTTCAAATGCACAACTCTGGAGCTTGAAGCTGTTTTACAATATTGGTATCACTTTCAACTTAAGAATTTATCCTGTGATTAAAGTTATATCATATAAGCCAAGTGTAAAACTACTATGAAAAGACAAAATATATATACATATGTATATATGTATGCCTGTGTAATCTATAAAAGCAATTTGCTAATTGAATGGAAAAATAATTGTATCAGACAGAATTTAAGGGACAAAACAATATTGATCTGTAAAGAGGCTGTGTGTTTAAATATTGATATTCACTCTATTACGACTTTATATTTTGAAAAAGCCATTGACAGTCTCAATTAATATGAGACTATTTTACATTTTACTTTAGCTTAAGTAAGGCAGATACTTGCAAACTCAGAGAAAACTGAGTCTCACTGCTAAATGGAGCTCAAATGTATACAAGAACACTTGGAATTATTTGTTTAATACAAATGAAGGTTTTGAAGTACCTCCTGAAAGTGAGATTATGCTAACTCGAAAGTGAGTTATGCTACTCTGATATATGGAAGAGAAAAAAAAGCAGCCATTTATATACACAATTATTTATTTATGTGTGAAATACAAACAATGACAATAACTAATAAATGGTGTTGGTATTTATAAAATAAAATATTTTTCAAGCTCTTAATAATTTTTGGCTGATGATGATAAGACAGAGTGGACTTTAACGTGAAAATGTTCAGTTAATAAATACTTACAAAATCTTCTTTCATTTATTTGTCAATTTAAATTCAGAAAACTTAAAAAAGAAAAGTAATTATGTTGACAGAAAGCTGTTATCAGAATTGTCTGCCTTACAAATCTGGAGCCATATATTTAATATTCATGTACTAACTTAGGTTTGAATGGTCCTAATTAAAAATATTTTCAAATATTTATGAATAGGTTGGTTAATGTGTATTACTTACCAAACATATTGCATTCCTATGAAATAACGTTTAATGGAGCTCTTTATTTAAATTTGGAGATGTAGTATTTAACACAAAGTGAGAAGTCAAGTTTTCTATCCAGAAATAACTATTTTTGAATAATTTTTCCCATGTCTAAAACATGTGTATACATATACATGTGTAAAAACTTCTAGCAACTATCTGAACTTGATCATACGAAGTTAGAAGAAAAAAATTCAAAAGCATGTTTTATAGGATTCATATCTTTGAATCACCTGGGAAGTTTTTTGAAATACATATTCGTTAGCACAATTGGATTTACCATGAAGCTAATAAACTTTAAGCTGTATGGACTCTCACTTGAATGAGCACCTTCCATGGCTCTAAATTTGTATTTGTAAATTTGTGTGTTTTTTCTTCTAACAGGCCTCCCAGATTGTATGCATATTAGTCTGCACACAATTTCAAAGCACCCCTGATTCTCCTTCCTTAAAAGACTTCTTTATTGAAATTTTGAGAACTGAGTCCTTAGGATATGCAGTCTCACAAGCTTTGGAATAATTCTCATGAAAAATTAGAAGCCAGTATTTTAAATTTTAGAAGTTTGATTATAGCAAAAGTAAATAATGAGAAAGTGAACAGTCCGTGATGCTATTATATTCTTGTTCAAAGCTCAAACCCACAGTTTTCATAAGAGATTGTACTCTAATTAGAAGTAATCCTTATGATGCGTAAAACAGAACTACCCACAACAAATGCACAGATATTTAGACAATCAAGATACAAACAAACCCTGCATGTGAGGACACAGCAAGAGGCACCATCTTGAAAGCAAAGAGCAAGGCTGCGCCAGACACTGAATCCACTGGCATCTCAGCCTTAGACTTTTCAGCTTAAAAAACTATGAGAAATAAATACCTATTATTTGTAAATGACCCAGTCTGAAGTATTTTGTTAGAGCAGCATTAATGGACTGAGACACCTTGAAAATGTCAAAAAACAAGATAAGGAATTGTAATGTAAACCAACTATTTAAACAATGATACTTTTTTCTCTAATAGTCTTGCTATTTGTTATATGTTTACTTTGAAAAACATGTAAATATCAGTAAGAAAAATTTAAATCAAAAATCTTTATTGAATTATCATGTGATCCACCATCCACTACTGAGTATATATCCTAAAAAAATGAAATGCATATTTCAAAGAGATATCTGAACTCTTATGTTCCCTACAGCATTATTAACAATAGCCAGGATATGAATCAACCTAGATGTCCATACGTTAATAAAGAAATAAAGAAAATATGATACGTATACACAAGGGAATACTATTCAGCCATATATAGAAGGAATTCCTGTCATTTTACTGACAATATGGATGAACCTGGACGACATTAAGTAAAATAAGCCAGGCTCAGAAAGATAAATATCACAAAAGTTGACTTATGAGTAGAATGTTAAAAGTTAAACCTATAGAAACAGAGAACAAAATGGCAGTAGCCCAAAGTGAGAGACTGGGGAGATGTGGATGAAATGATAAAAAATTTTGGTTAAATGTGAAGAATAAGTTCAAGAGACCTATTGTACCTCATAAGGTAACAGTAACTTATGACAATATATTACATACCTGAAAATTGCTAAGACAGTAGATTTTAAGTGTTTTTACCTCAAAAGTGGTGAGATAGTGAATAAGCTTAATTTAGCCACTTCACAATGTATGCATTTATCAAAACATTATGTCACACATCACAAACATATACAGTTTTATCAATTTATATATACACATATACACACACACTCATATATCTCAAAGCTATTTTTGTTAAAACACATTTGACTATATCAAAGATAAAACCACCTTTAGAATAAAAGACCCAAGTGCTACAGAAAGACAACACAGTCTCCTGGTGAGCTAAGAGTAATGGAAAACTCTTTTTAGAGTTGTGAAACTGGGAAGATGAATGACAGTTTAATGGCATTGGGGACCAGTAGCCTTGACAGAGTCTCCGAGGTCTGTCAATCAGAGATGAGCGGACAGTGTTACGATCTAAGGGCCATGAGAGTAAAGAAAACAAAGTAGAGAGAGTTTTGTCTCAGGAGAAGAACAAAGGCTTCTGAAACACACTGATCACTAAAAGAAGTGGCAATAGATGAGTAAAACATTTTCTCATAATAAATGCAGGAGTAACCTAGCAAGTTATTAACTGAGTAGGTTATTAAATGTTCCCCATTTGTAGAAAGTCATTTGCCTCCACAGAAGAATGTCTATGTTTAAAATTCAGCAGATCGAATTCCAAAGAAGGGAGAAATGTCTATTTTTATGTGTAAAAGGTATGGGAGGCGTACTTTTGCATCCACTTTCAAAACAATTATTCCTGTCTTTTGCCACTTCATATCACTGAGAACAATGGCTTCGAATGCCATTAAATTACTAAAGAGAAAACAGTTCTCCATAGCTCAAAGCAAAAATACCTAAACTTTGAAACATGGTCAGTATTCAAATGAAGATATTTTAAATGCTCATTACAGCTTTGTTCTGAAATTTACCTTTTATTTGAAATGTTATCTCTGTTTAAAGTTTCATTTAAAATTCTAGATATTTTAGAAATTTGATTTGAGTGCTTTCAATTTGTATCAAAATTGGGCACAGACATAATAGAGTTTAGAGAGTTACACAAGCTAGAACCATTGCCTCTTACTAAATTTCTACCAAGAAAAACTGTGTTAAAATCTTTTGTTAGGTTAAGAACAAAAATGTGTTCTTATAGAAAAATTTGTGGAGAAAAGTTAATTTGCTTTCATTTATGTACAAGCCCTGTATAGTAATGGAAAACTAAGATCTTCTGCTATTTAAATCAATTATATTTGGGTTTATGAATAATAGTTTAAAAATAAAAATCTAATATTAATCAAAAGTATCTGAAATATTTTAAAGGTGTAATATAAGAAGCCTTTGAAATAAATTTGAAATATCAATATTAAGACAACAGAAGTCATAAAACTTTAGCAAATACAATGCTTAATTGAAGACTTGGAAAGTAATGAATATATTAGCATTTTAGCTCCTAGAGCTATGTTTAAAATTAATCTACTTACAAACAAAAGAGTAAAAGTAGTACTAACACTTTTTTTAATTTTTTCTATTTTTCTATTACTAATTTTTCTATTACTAATTTATATCAATATAATCATTATTTTCTTAACTCTGACATGACCCTTTGTCTTAGAATTGACAAACATTATTTAGCCTTGCTTCTTAACATTTTGGATATCCTTATGATGATTGACTTAGTAGTGAATACAAAATGTAAATAATCCAGGCTCTATGTGTTTTCAAGAAAAAAACTATTACTTAAACTAAAATACTTCTGCACAACAAAGGAAGCAAAGAACAGAGTGAAAATGTACCTACAGAATTAGTAATTTACTTATTCGAGTTTTTTACTGTCTTTAGCATCTATCTATCTATCCATATCTATCTATCTATCTATCTATCTATCTATCTATCTATCTATCTATCTATCTATCTACTATATATCTCAGTGTCCAGAATAGTGCCTAGCTCACAGTAGACTCTCAATAAATATTTTAAATGTAATCATCTGTACAGCTAGCTTTCATATCTGAAATTTGAAACCTCCTTTATGTTATAGTTCTAAAGCACTATTATTAATCACTTACTGGCATAGAAATATGAATATATTTAAACACTCAGTGTTTAATTTTTTATTTAAATTTATGTATTATTCATATACATTATTAATTATGACCATCAATAGATATTTATAACAAATAATTACTGATCAACAATTGATTGGTAATGATGGTTACTATTCATAATTCATTTAAATTTCTTCATAAATCATTTGCTGTAGAGGTAAGACTTTCTAAAATATGGTTCATTAATTAGAGTCCCATGTATACCTTCTAGCCATGTTTTAGATGCAGTATGTATGAGTTCATCATTCAGTTTCTTTAAAGAGGAGTCAGTCATCTTCTCATCACATCATTTTGCAGTATTTTCTGCCACATAGAAATCAAGACTATGGCCTAGTTAGTGTTTTCTCAATATTTTCTCAGCCATATTCTCCAAAGGCTTATTTGGAGAAAACAAAACCAGCATGCAACAATCAGTAGTGTTCCTATACACTAACAGCAAATTATCTGAAAGTTATATTAAGAGAGCAATTCTATTTACAATCACGATGAAAATTAAGTATTTAGGAATAAATTTAACCAAGAAAGTCAAAGATCAATATACTGAAAAATAAAACATTCATCAAAGGAATTGAGATACAAATAAATGTAAAGATATTACATGCTCATTTATTGAAAGAATTAATGTTAAAATGTTTGTATTACCCAAAATGATGAAAAATTCAATACAATTTCTATCAAAATATCAAGATAATCTTCATATAAATATAAGAAGCAATGCTAAGATTTGTATAAAATGGAATAAGACCACAAATACCCCAAACGATCTTATGCTAAAAGAAAAAAGCTAGACGTATCACACTACCAGGCTTAAAAATGTGTCATAGGCTATAGTAAGCAAAGCAGAATGACACCAGCATACAAATAAACACATAGGCCTGTGGAAAATAATAAGGAGCTTAGATATGAATCTACACTTATACAATCAAATGTTATTTTAATTATTGTTATTATTTTTGAGACAGAGTCTTACTCTGTTGCCCAGGCTGGAGTGCAGTGGTGCAATCTCAGCTTACTCCAACCTCAGCCCCTCAGGTTGAAGCGATTATCCCGCCTCAGCCTTCCAAATAGCTGGGACTACAGACACATGCCACCATGCCTGGCTAATTTTTTTGTACTTTTTTAGTAGAGACAAGGTTTTACCATTTAGTAGAGATGAAGCCAAGCTCATCTCGAACTCCTGACCTCAAGTGATCCACCCACCTAGGCCTCCCAAAGTGCTGGGATTACAGGCACAAACCACTGCACCCCACGCAATAAATGTTATTGATAAAACTGGATATCATCATAGAGGAGGATAAAATTAAACATGTATTTCATACCATATAAAAAATCAAATCCAAACAGAAGATAGACAGTATATACACTGCACCTATGAAACTACTAAAATAAAGAAAAATCTCCATGACATTGATCTGGGCAGTGTTTTTTTGGATATGTCCCCAAAAGTACAGGCAACAGAAACAAAAATAGATAAATGGGATTACATCACACTAAAAGCTTCTGCATAGCAAAGGAAACAATTGGCAGAGTGAAAAGACAAAGTAAACAGTGGGGGAAAATATACACACATTATTCATCTGATAAGAGGTTAATATCCAAAATATATGAGAGACTCAAACAACTCACTTATAAGAAAACAAATAAACCAATTTAAAAATAGAGAAATGATATGAATGAAAGATTCTCAAAGTAAGACACACTAATGATCAGAAGGTACATTAAAAAATGCACTCATCAACATCACTAATAATCAAGGAAATGCAAATTAAAGCCACCATGATATAACATCTCACACAGGTTAGAATGGCTGTAATCAAATAGGTGAATGATAAGTATTGGCAGAGATGTAGAGAAAAGGGAATCCTTGCAGACTGTTGGTAGAAATGTAAATTAGTACAGCCATTATGAAAAAACGTATGGAGGTTCCTCAAAAAATTAAAAATAGAACTGGCCTATGATCCCATAATCCGACTACTGGTTGTATATCCAAAGGAAATGTAATCAGTGCTTAAAGAGATATTTGCACTCTCATATTCCTCACACTCACAGTTCCTCATATTCAGTCCATTCACTGAATGAATGGATAAAGAAAATGTTGTCCATATACACAGTGAAATACTCTTTAGCTTTTAAAAATAATTAAATCCTGACATTCGCAACAGCATAGATGAACCTAGCAGACATTACGTAAATTGCAATAAACCAGGCACAGAAAGACAAATACTGCGTGATATCACTCATACATGAAATCTAAAAAACTAGACTTTAGAGAAGTAGAACAGAATGTCGATTGCCAGGGGCTGGGGTGATTGAGAGAGTGTCTGGGGGCAATGTTGAACAAAGGACACAAAATTTCAATTAGATACAAGGAAAAAGTTGAAGTGATCTTTTGTACAGCATGGTGACTGTAGTTAAAAATATATCTTTGAAAAATGCCAAGAGGATGGATGTAAAGTATTCTCACCACAAAAATGATAATTGTATGAGAAAATGTATGTTTATTAGCTAGATTTAGTCACTCCACAATGGAAATATACTTCAAAGCAATGTTCTACATGGTTAATACATACAATTTGATTTGTCAATTAAAAAATATGTAAGTAAATAGTGTAGTTAAGATAGGCTCCAAAGGTAGATAACATGTAAAATTGTCAGAAACAAGTGAGGGTGTTTGCCGTGAGGATATTAGATAGGAAAATAAATTCCTACAGATAATAATTCCTTTAATTATTGCCTACAGATAAGCTTTATTTTATTTATTTATTTATTTATTTGAGACATCTAGGTCTATCACCCAGGCTGGAGTGCAGTGGCATGATCTCGGTTCACTGCAACCTCTGCCTCCCAGCTTGAAGCAATTCTCCTGCTTCAGCCTCTCTAGTAGCTGAGATTACAGGCACCCGCCACCATACCTGGCTAATTTTTATATTTTTAGTAGAGACGGGGTTTCACCATGCTGGTCACACTTGTCTCGAACTCCTGACCTCAAATGATCCACCCACCTCGGCCTCCAAAAGTGCTGGGATTATAGGCTACTTCTTATTTACTTAATAATACCATTAAGTTGCCTGTGTTAGGTATATTTTGGGAAATGAATCATGGTGTATTATCTGGTAACTATATATATACATTTTGCTTATGAAGTAACTTGGAAATTGTTAAACTCTAAAATCCCTAGTATTATATAAAATGGAAGAATAGTCTGATTTATGCTCTTCTTTCCTTTTCCTTTTGTCCTTCCTATTTACTTCCAATTCATATTATTTATTGAAATTCTATTTACACAATACATCTTAGTCTAAGGTCCTAATAGTGAAGTACTTTAAATTCAGAGAGAGAGAAATAAATTATATTATTGACGGTAATTATAATGCTTGGATCAACCAAAAACACTCCTTTCTTATTAATTGTTATTATATACAGTAACATTTTCTACTGAATTAAGTTATTTTATTTATAATAGTACCTAATTAATTAATGCAATCTACAAAATAACTTCTGGTCTCATTGAAGTTTTCACTTAGGCCAATAAATAGTTTTCAGATGGAAGAAAAAATTATAAATCATCTGTATAAACACATACAGGATATTCACTCAAGAGAAGAAAAATTAAGATAGCCATATTATAAATGTATATTCTGTTTAAAATTGTGCTGTAGATGCCCATTATACATCAAATAGTATTCCAAATAGTCACATTTTATATTACCATTTATATTCAAGATGTAATATTGCAATTAGTTGTCAGTTGTTTTGAGCACTTGCTTTACTTTCTGATAATATTATGATATATGATTGGAAAAATTTGTGTCAGCACATGTCTGCTTTTAATTAGACAACTTATTTATGGGTATAGACTGTTCTTTACAAGGGCAAATATCTAATTCACAGAGAATACATTATTTGTTTAAAAATAACCATAGTTATTTAATTTACCTTCACTTTACAATATAACTTTTTATAGCTCTGTTTTGTGTTTTGTTTTTCCTATGCTAGTAAACTTTAAACCAGCCAATTGATTATTACTTCATTGGCCTGGATTTTAACATGTATTTTAACACTACCAGAACTATAATTCTAATAGAAATATCGCAATAAATGATTGTTGACAAAACACTTTGAATGCATTGAATTTTACTTTCTCCCACTTTTTTCCTATAACTTTCAAGTTCTGTATCTGTCTCCCATAGAATGCTCTAATTCTTCATTATCTCCCAAGTTACTAAGTATTCCAGTATATCAATTTGCAGAACAACTAAATTGGCTATGCAAACTTTCACCACCTAGAATACCGCCATTTCCTCAGCAAAATAAAAATGTGTTGTAAATTTATCTTTTAAGATATCAACTTTGCCAAATGTCTGTTTTCTCATGAAGAATCAGTGATAAAATGATTTTAATGATTTAAATGATTTTAATGATGAATCTTTGGAACTTGTGACATAATATAAGAAATTTTACTCAGTTTCAGATTATACCTGGTACCTACTTTGTCATTCCCCCAAACAAATATGCCAATGTGGTGAGTGTCTTTATATTAAAACATTGAGATGTGATTTCAATGTAGTGAGTTTACTTTTATGATTGCATTAGAACAGATTTATTTTCAAGTTCACAAGAAGCCCCGAGTCAATTCTAAGGCCATAAAAACTGTTGAGGCACTCACCACATTAAGATTATAATATTTATTGGTGAGAAGGTATTAATTATCTAACTTTTCATTGTCCTTATACAAGTACATTAAGACAGGCTGCTGAAGTGATGTAGTGCATTCATAGTTAAAAACAAATCTAAATTTTTTTTCTGATTTCTGTCTGCTTTTCAATTATACTCAATAAGGTGGGAGTGCATAATTTATGCTTATATAATTTGATGTAAAATAAATGATCAAATTTTTTAATCCTAGATTTATTAGCTAGTGTTACACTTGTTAAGTGGATTTCAAACTATATTATTTTTTGAAAACACGGCAGGTATCTGGTTTTCAAAAGTTTGTGAATCCATTCTAATGTAATCATTAATAAGCAAAAAATACATTTTAGAATACATTTCAACATAATGATTTGATAATAAATGCTTTTTCTCATGAGGACAATTCACTTTCCAGCAATTGTAGAGTGTTAAAAAAAAGTGAAAGAGAATATATTTTGTGTTTATCTTTCACTGTAATGGTGCACTATTCTTACTTGATCACCACTATAAAAGAGACTGAGGTCTAGGTAGAGTCAGGGAATTTGTTAATTTTATACTTTAGCTTTCAGGGGAATGGCTATACTTGCTTTGTATACAATACTAGATATAATGCATTTTACATATACATTCATCAAAACCTTTAAATAATTAACCAGTACCATCATAACCAATTTCAATATAAAATGAAGATTGTATTATTTATGTTTATTTTAAAACTTTTAAATTATATAAAATAGCCTTTATGAGAGAGTTGTCCATCCTCTTGTATATAATCTTTTAAAACTTACTTTAAATAAAGTTGTCCTTGACTAGACCTAAATTTTAATTATAGATTACACACAAAAATATAAAAATATTGCTTTAATAGAAGGCATGCTTATTAATATAGAAAGAAAACAATATACTCCTAAATTCTTATTAAGTTATTACTAACAATAAATGTCATTTGCAGAACTTAGGAATCAGAAAACCAAAGCACATGAACAGAAAACAAAACCACAAGTGTTCTTGAAAGCATTTTAATAAAAAAAAATCAAAGGATAAAGAGCTTAAAATTCCTACTTTTCATGTATTTTAAATGCTTTGTTATTCTTTCTTTATTCTCTAGCTCTTGCATTTTTCTTTCATCTTAAAGAAATTACTTAATGAATTACTGTGTCATTTCCTTACTTTCTGTCTGTTTGGTTATTATTCTTTGAATAGTGTTATTCATTTAAGCTTGTTATTTTTGTTGCAGCTTTGTTATGTTCTGTTCGCTTTTTGAAAGCAGCAAGTTTTGACTTAAATACCTAAATACTGAAATATCAAAAACAGTGAAACACATTTTATTGGAACGTATACGTTTTGAATACAATTTTGGAATAATCTCTTCTACACCAAAGACAAAACTGAAGCTTCTTCAGCTCTTCCAGTATTTGAAACTGAGCCTTCATTTTATATCATCCTAAATAATTGTTGCAATTGATTTGTTAACATCAGGAAAAGAAAAACACATTCACATATATATAAGGAAGCACATTTTATGTTTGCTTTTTGCACTGGTCAACTTGTTCACACACTTGCAAACAAAGGAGCCAGAAATTCATATTCAAAATAAAATTTATAAAAGTTTATGAACATATCTATCCATGGGTAAATTTAATCGGAAACTTACAGAAAATTAGGTCTTTCTTAACATTTTATTCTCTTGAAAATAATATTTTTCACATATACTTTGTTAAAGTTTGATATAAACAAAAATATGATTGGCAAGCACAATTTAGATAGTTTTCTACTTTTCCCTATGAAATGATAAACCATTTTCTAAACTTATATTTATGCATGTTTAATAAAAAATTCATTTTTCATTTAATTTTAATTTTAGACATTTGCCTTCTCAAGCAGATTAACAATGTAAGATACTAATTGTCAAATAAAACTAATTTGTTCATGAAGATATCGAAAAATATGAATTACTGTTGTCTATTTGAAAAATTTTTAACATAATAGAGTCTTTACAATGGTCCAACAATGTGATTCCTCGCCATACATATTTGTTTGGATTTAGTAAGTAGTCTCAAAATGAAAAAGTATATCTTAATGTCTTTAAACAATTTTGTTTTCCATTATGTCCTCTAAAGAAAGATGAAAATAAAACTAATGAGATAAATGAAATACTAGAATAAGATTCTTTTCAGATGTTTTTGAGTTTTGGAGAACCACAAAATATTGTATTATGTGATATTTCTGGCCTCCAAGAACCAACTTTTGCCCTTTAGTTTGATATTGCTTTGTTCAGAATTTCTGGTATATTCAGAGTATTCCCCTTCACTGTTCTATTTTTCTGTTTTGCGTGTACCATCATCTGAAATTCCATAGAACTTATTTATTTGTTTATTTTATGTTTCTTCTTGTTTAGTGGTAAATGCTATGAGAACACAGGTTTTTATATTTTTTACTTTGTTTTTGATTGTTCATAGTGCCTGGAATATTGCTTGATCCATATTTAGTAGGTACCCAGTATACATTTATCAGGTCAGACTTGTTACAAACACTTGAATAAACACTGGATTTAATAAGTTTTCCTCAATGATGCGTTCAATTCATACTTAACCAATGTTTTAGTCCAGTTTCACGCTGCTGATAAAGACATACCTGACACTGGGAAGAAAAAGAGGTTTAATTGGACTTACAGTTCCACATGGCTGGGTAGGCCTCAGAATCGTGGCAGGAGGCAAAGGACACTTCTTAAATGGTGGTGGCAAAAGAAAATGAGGAAGATGCAAAAGCAGAAACCCCTGATGAAACTATCAGATCTTGTGAGACTTACTCACTATCATGAGAATAGCACGGGAAAGACTGGCCCCTGTGATTCAATTACCTCCCCCTGGGGCCCTTACACAACATGTGGGAATTCTGGGAGATACAATTGAAGTTGAGATTTGGGTGCGGACAAAGCCAAACCATATCATTTCGCCCCAGCCCCTCCAAATTTCATGTTCTCACATTTCAAAACCAAGCATGCCTTCCCAATAGTCTTCCAAAGTCTTAACTCATTTCAGCATTGACTCAAAAGTCCAAGTCCAAAGTCTCATCTGAGACAAGGCAAGTTCCTTCATCCTATGAGCCTGTCAAATCAAAAGCAAGTTAGTTACTTCCTAGATACAATGAGGGTACAGAAACTGGGTAAAACAGCCATTCCAAATGGGAGAAACTGGCCAAAACAAAAGGGGTACGGGGCCCATACAAGTCTGCAATCCAGTGGGTCAGTCAAATTTTAAAGCTTCAAAATGATCTTCTTTGACTTCAGGTCTCACATGCAGGTCACGCTGATGAAAAAGGTGAGTTCCTATGGTCTTGGGCAGCTCCACCCCTGTGGCCTTGCAGGAAACAGCCTCCCTCTTCACTACTTTCACAGGCTGGTGTTGAGTGTCTATGGCTTTTCCAGGCACACAATGAAAGCTGCCAGTAGATCTACCTTTCTGGGGTCTGGAGAATGGTGGCCCTCTTCTCACAACTCCACTAGGCAGTGCCTCATTAGGGACTCTGTGTGGGAGCTCCAACCCCACACTTCCCTTCTTCACTACCCTAACAGAGGTTCTCCATGAGGGCCCTGCCCCTGCAGCAAACTTTTGCCTAGGCATCCAGGCACTTCCATACATCTGAAATCTAAGCGGAGGTCTTCAAATTTCAACTCTTGACTTCCCTGCGCCTGCAGACTCAAAACCACATGGAAGCTACCAAGGTTTAGGGCTTTCACCCTCTGAAGCCACAGCCTGAACTCCACCTTGGCCCCTTTCAGCCATGGCTGAAGTTTCCGGGACACAGGGCATTAAGTTCCCTAGGATGCACATAGCACAGGGACCCTGGGCCCAGCCCACAAAACCACTTTTTCCTCCTGGGCTTCCAGGCCTGTAATGGGAGGGGCTGCCTTGAAGGCCTCTGACATGGCCTGGAGACATTTCCCCATGGTCTTGTGGATTAACATTAGGCTCCTTGCTACTTATGCAAATTTCAGCAGCCAGCTTGAATTTATCCTCAAAAAAAGGGCGGGCGGGG
>NW_012105842.1:1180940-1190014 GCF_000951045.1 Mandrillus leucophaeus
GGGCGGGGGAGGTTTCTACTGCATTGTCAGGCTGCACATTTTCTGAACTTTCATGCTCTGTTTCCCTTATAAAACGGAATGTCTTTAACAGCACCCAAGTCACCTATTGAATGCTTTGCTGCTTAGAAATTTCTTCCACTAGATACCCTAAATCATCTATCTCTGTCAAGCTCAATGTTCTAAAAATCTCTAGGACAGGGGCAAAATGCTGCCAGTCTATTTGCTAAAACCTAACAAGAGCCACCTTTGCTCCTGTTCCCAACAAGTTCCTCATATCCGAGATCAGCTCAACCTGGACCTTACTGTAAATATTACTCTCAGCATTTTGAGCAAAGCCATTCAACAAGTCTCTAGGAAGTTCCAAACTTTCCCATATTTTCCTGTCTTCTTCTGAGTCCTCCAAACTGTTCCAACCTCTGCTGCTACCCAGTCCCAAAGTCGCTTCCACATTTCAGATATCTTTTCAGCAGTGCACCACTCTAGTGGTTCCAATTTACTATTAGTTTTCATGCTGCTGATAAAGACATACCTGAGACTGGGAAGAAAAAAAGGTTTCATTGGGCTTACAATTCCACATGGCTGGGGAGCCCTCAGAATCATAGCAGGAGATGAAAGGCACTTCTTACACGGTGGTGGCAAGAGAAAATGAGGAACATGCAAAAGTGGAAACCCCTGATAAATCCATTAGATCTCATAACACTTACTTGCTATCATGGGAATAGTACAGGAAAGACTTGCCTCCATAATTCAATTACCTCCCTCTAAGTCCCTCCTACAACATGTGGGAATTCTGGGAGATAAAATTCAAGTTGAGATTTGGGTGGGCACAAAGCCAAACCATATCAACAAAGTAGAAGTACTTAACTAAGGGCTTTACTAATAATGGATAATGGAAACTATTCAATATGCAGAAACACTATAATGTCTTATCTACTTCCTAGTGAACTCTAGTTCCTGAATGAAGGGAGAAAAGAATTGTCAAGCGTTTACTAGAAGATACATTATTTACTTGCTCAAAACAATTTATCATCTACTTATACATGTATACTATATATAGGTACTCCTTAAGTGGATTGTGGTCTATCTCAATTCTGCTATTGACTTCTTATAGAATGCAGTAAATCTCCTTCTCTGCTAACAGTATCTCTAAGCATAATTTAAATTGCCACATGTATTGTATTTTAATTATTAACTTTTAAATGACTTTTAAAACAGTTACACATACTCTAATAAATTAAAATACTTCTGACAAGCATTACATCTATTAAAACATTATATAATGATAAGACATTTGTAATAAGGGAGAACAATTTATGCATGATATTTCAGTGGGTTAAGCCATTTTCCTGCTGTGATATAATTTCAGGAGTTCACAAAATCACATTTAAGATGTCATATTAAGATTTAAAACATATCAAGATCAAGTTCAGTATTTTTAATTAAACTTTTTTTTCTATAATGAAAATCATTTGGTTTGGAATTGTCTGTTATCAGTCTTATAATCAAAAACTAAAACATTAATTTCATCTGAAAACTGTGAAAGACTATGCTAGAACATCATACTTATTAAGACTAAGAATAGAGACCACTTTTATCAACATGATTTAGTTAGTTTCCTATCCCCTTTGTCCAGGAAAGATAATACTTTATAAACCTACACCTAACTTTATTTTTTGTTTCAGGCATCTCATGCAGAGTAGTCTGCTGGGCTAGACAAGGACTTCACTTACCACACAATAATTTACCAACATTTATTTCAAGACCATCACTACTCTAATCCACCACGCCAAACTACTGTCAAAACTGGCTAACCCTACACTGAAAGATCCAGGTTAAACCATTTAAACCTAAATCTCTAAATCCTTTAAAAATCTCCCTCTGATTTCCCTTTTTTGAGATACTGCTAAAACTGTCAGGATAATATTCTCCCTTACTGCAATGAATTCTAGGGAAAGCAATCTTGATGTTGGTAAATGTTTCTATTACATTATTTTTCTACTTCAAAGCCACCAAAAGACTGCTCTAGATTAGTGAAATTCAAAACACTGTTACAATTGAGACTGAAGACTCAGCCAAGCAGCATAGATGAATCTAGGTCTGAGCAGTATGACTTTTTGGATACTGGGACATACAGTTTGGCTGAGAAGGTTCACTGGTCACTCTTTTATTTCATCCATGTTTAGTCTGGAGACTGCTTTCATTTGGGAATTGGTGCTAGGCCTGGTTTTTTCTGTGGCTGGAGCAAGCTCTCAGTCACTAGCTTATGTGTTATTTCGCAAGTTTCTCATTAGACTAGTCTTTCCACATCAATTGAATGACAAGATGGAAGATGTTGGTTTAGTTTTGGAGGAAAAGATGTAAGATACTGTCTGCCTCTGACTCCACAGTCTATTGACAAGGGAAAAACAGTCCTGATCATGTCATCTAGCTGACATTATGTAGGGGATCTCATTGAAGTTGGAATTTACATTCTGTGTTTTTTTAATCTCTTTTTTTGCCATCACTTCTCCCTTTTTTCCCCCTCCTCCTTCTTTTCCTTTTTAATCCTCTTTTACACTTAAGATATGGGTGGATATTGCAAGACAGTGATCAAAGATTAAAGATGCTTGAACTTGTTATCTCTTCCTTCATTTCTTTGCATTTCTATTCATTGCAAGGAAAATTTTAGTCAATGCTTTATCTGAAGTAGAAGGTTAAACATAAGCAATTTTTCATGTTTTGTTTACATAAAATGTCTTATATAATCAAGCTGGATTCATTCTTGACAGAGCCCTGCAAATTATGTACACTAAGCTTTAACAATATTTTGATGTATAAGTACTATATGAAAGAAAGGCATATACTGACAAGATTAATTGAGGTTATTATTTTAAAAGCGATAATTAAAAGTATTTGAGGATTTCACCCTTAAGTAATATTTAGTTGTTGAAAACTGATGTTTTACATACAAAAGATACATGCTGATAGGTAATATGCTAAAAAATAGCCTACTTGTCAAACAGATGATTGTTACTTGATCTTTTGTAATGTGAAACTTAGTTTTCTCCTTTCTATACTTTATTTCCATGTCCAAAATTCTGTTTCTTCTACTTTCATTAATATGTTCTTATGACTTATTTATTTGATCAAGTTTACTTCACAGCAATTGTTCTAGGAGATAATTTTTCTGAATTGCTTCTCAGTAAATCACAGTCGGTTCTTTTAGCAGCAATGTCCTTGTTTTAAAAGTATTTACTATTCTAAACACTTATGACAAAATATATCATGGCTTGGAAATATCTATTTTGTTAAATTTATATCAATAAGCATGTGAGACTTCTACATGAAATAAAACAATGTAATTTAAACTGTTACTGCCTGGGGAGTAAGTAAAAGGAATGCTGTGTTACCTTTTAAAACCTTTCATGATTTCTGAAATTTATACATTTAATTAGATGTCCAACATATGAAATAAAGAGGTGATTTTAATTAACCAATAGATATATATTATCATAACAGAGAATTCAAAATAAATGTGTACTTTGCACTTTTAAAAAAATTGCATTTTCTACTGATGTATTTGCTATCTTATTTATGCAAATTTCTTGAGTTCACATTGGTTTGTTATGACCCAAGTAAATATCTGCTTGTAATAATCTAGTTTTAAATTTAAATATTAATTTAATAGATGATAGTCAATTATAGTACCGTATATGTCATCATATAATAAATACACAGTCATCCCTTGCCATCTGTGAGGCACTGGTTCCAAGTCACCTCCCTGTCCACCCACCAAAATCTGCAGATGCTCAAACCCCAACGTCAGAACCCGTGAATACCAAAAGTCCACCCCCTATATCTGCAGGCCTGTGAATTCCCTAAAATAAATACCATATTTTCAATCCTGATTGGTTGACTCCTAGGATGCTCAACCAACAAATGTGGAGGGCTGCCCATGTAATTATATCATTTTCTTTATTCAGAGGCTATATATTTTCATTTATTTTTAAATGTATACTTAATATATAATTGCACATATTTATGAGATACAATGTGATATTTCAATGCATGTATACATTCAGAGGTTATATAGTTTTCTGAACATTATTTATGTGTTTCATTATTTTTCACAATCTGCTCATATTTAAATGACCAACCAAACTCACAAAAGGTCATTGGTTTAGCCACTTTTACTAGTTTTTAATCAGTAACCACAGCTACAATTTTGATAATACTATTTTTCAATGAATTGGTAAATGAGGTTCTAAAAATATTGTATAGGTCTGAAGCCAATTCTGTGTCTTTAACTCTTCTTAAGTCCCCACTCACGACAAAAATGATACAAAGCAATAAACCCGATTTGAAATTCAGAGTGAAACATCTAAGATCAGTAAGTGCACCGATGTAACCCAGCCTTTATTCCTAGACTTTTACTAGCAGTAGGTCTCTTCCAGGCTCAGCCTGAAGGTTACAAACTTTTATAGGTGCCATTCTAAGGACCTGCTTTAATCTTGAAAGTTCCAGAGCAGTTTAAGGTGATCTATAGACTCGTAAGTCAGTCCCTGGAATGTTTTGTTTTATGGCAGTTCTCAGGCTGTTTGCCAAGTCTTTCTAAGACTTTAGAAACATTGAGATCGTATAGATTTATTCCTTTAAAAAGGCATATTCTTATCCTTTGGGGAAAAAAATATCCAGCCTAAACAGGATGAATCCCCTCCTTGTATATAATGGAACTTAAAGATTTTTTTCTCATAAGAACTAGGAAGGTTTCACTAAGTCTCATAAAGAATGTGTGAGAGAAATATACACATTTTTCTAGATATATAAGGCTACCTATATTTAAGTCTAGGTCAAAGCTAACTTTTGTCTTTGTGCAGATTAGAGAAAATAGCACCTTGGAGGTGGTGAGTTACAAAGGGCCTTCCCTTGAATGTTATAATCTAGTGGGACAAATCACCATGCATAAGACATTTTTGCTGCATTAAAACTATTATTTCTTCCTGGCAGAGGAAAACATGTGGCTTGATCTGTTGAACCTAGGCTGGATTTATTTTGCCCTATGTAGAATACACACTCCCACATTCACATTTATCCACATTCACATGAATTTAAAATATATGCATTTTAAAAAACTTATCCTTAAATAGTTCTAGTAGGGAATTCACATTTGGATAAATGTGAATCTAGGCCTGGATTTACTTTGCCCTATGTAGAATAAATAAATAATAAATAAATTCACATTTATCCAAGTGTGAATTTGGCATGTGTATTCTACATAAGCAAAGTAAATCCAGCCTCGGTTCACATTTATTCAAATGTGGATTTCCTACTTGACATATTTAAGGGTAAGTTCATTTTTAATGCATACATTTTAATAAGGTCACAAATAACTTTGAGCATTGTTTCATAGAGAACTTGAAAGCAGGTTTTATTTTATGTACTCATTAAATATGCTGTTAATTAGTCTTAAAGTGTATAGTATTTTTTCTCTCTTTTCCGTTCAGAGTTAATTTCTCAGAATGTAGTAAAAGACTTAAGAATATTCAGGGTTATGATCTAATTATTCTAAAAGATATTAGGTTAGTGCAAAAGTAAGTGCGTTTTTTTCCATTAAAAGTAATGAGAAAAACCACATTTACTTTTGCACCAAAATATTTATGTTATCAAAGATATACAGATATTTTTGTTTGTTGATTTCAATTGAGGCTGTTAAGAAGATGTGGTTAACTCAAAAGTGTATCTAAAAGAATCTTGTTTCGATTGAGGAAAAGATTATAGTTAGTATATACTCATTATAATTTGCCATATGTATGAGACTTTACAATTAGTTACTGTTGGAGGAGACCTAAGTCACATCCTCGGTCTCCACAGTGAATCTTACGCCACGATGCCAGCCTCATGCCTTAAATTCATCCCAAAACATTCTATTTGGTATTGGTCAGTCTTGTCACACTCTGCTATTTTTGATCATTTATTCTCCAAAAGGGAACTCATGTGTATATATACAGTGGCAAGTTCTGTGCAACCTCTGTCTCCTGGGTTCAAATGATTCTCCTGCTTCAACCTCCAGAGTGTCTAGGATTACAGGATCACACCACCACACCTGGGTAATTTTTGTATTTTTTTAGTAGAGATTTAGTAGAGTTTCACCTTGTTGGCCAGGCTGGTCTTGAACTGACCTCAAGTGATCCTCCAACCTTGGCATCCCAAAGTGCTGGGATTACAGGTGTGAGTCACCATGACTGACCATGTCATAATGTATATTCTGGAAGAAATTTTAAATTCAGTTAAAATAAAACATCATATAAATAAATAAAACTATAGTTTTATTTTATTCCCAGGATACAAGTTTGTACAGAAATTCCCAAATCATAGGACCTTGAAATGAACTGAGGCAACAAACAATATTTGCAGCAGAAAAGAAACTATTGCTATAAACCATAATTAGCTAGAACCTATAATTAGCTAGCATTTGTTAAAGACTATTGGAATTCACACATTTGGTATATACAGAAATAGCCATGTACATTTTGTTTAGAAAAATGTTCCTGCAAGGTCATTTATGATAAAGAGAAACATGCACATAGATATAAGCAATTGTAATGGCGTTTGTATATAGTGGAACACATAGTAAATATACATAGAGAAATCGGGCAGCTAAACCATTTTGTTAGAATGGAATGACAGCTGTATTATGCAAAACACCAGATTCATTGTCTGCCAAAAGGTTCCTCTTGACCTCAGTTATCCTGTTTTGTGACAAAATTATCGAACAGCAAAAAGGGAATGGCAATAAAAAGCTTCATGGCTATCTAAGGACATATCACTTTGTGATAACGAATCCTTCTTCTATTTGTGATGTATCAAGTGATATTGATGTGAAAAACATTTCTAAAATTGCCAAATATCTAAATTCTCTAAAACTAGTCCAAATATGTCAAATGTTTATTAAATATTTAATGGCATGTTAAGTGAATACTGTCAAGTTTTCAGCAAAATTTAATGATGGTTTACTCAACATTTCTAAAAAGTTGTCTTGTACTTTGAGTAGGAATAACTGTAACTTTCCATATCCAGTAATGGGATTGTTGGATTATATGATAGTTTCATTTAAATTTTTTGAGAAACCTCCATACTGTTTTCTACAATGGAGATGTTGGTCAATGGGTGTAAAATTACAGTTAGGAAGAATAAATTTTGGTGGTCTATTACATAGTACAACCACTATAGCAAATAGCAATGTATTGTGCTTTTCAAGATAGCTAGAAAATAAGATTTTGGATGTTGTCACCACAAAGAAATGATAATGTTTAAAGTGGTGGATATAGTAATTACCCAAATTTTATTATTATGCTATGTAGACATGTGTTGAAACATCATATTGTATCCCACAGAAACAGATGCAATTATTACATGTCAACTATAAATTGTTTAATTACATTTAAAAAGTACAGCGCTTGAAAATGTGTAAATCGTTTATTGTATGTAGTATTTACATAAGGCCATTAGAAAGCACCAAGTGCTAGAATTTGTGAAAACTTTATGAGGAAGATTAAATATCATCAGATACTAGATAAAGCAAAAAAAAAAAAAAAAAATCTTACAAAGTCTAACTTATTTAAGATAATATACAACATTTAGCTTTTATACTTAAGCTTTTATAACATTCAGCGGCATTACTGAATATGTGTATATATGTCCAAAGGAAATGAAACCAGTATGTCTAAAGAGACATCTGCATGCCCATATTTATTACAGTGCTATTCACAATAGCGAAGATATGGAATCAAACTCAATGCCCATCTAATGATGAATTAATAAATACAATACGATGTATAGAGATATATATGTATGGCACACATATATACATGATATGCATATATTTGTCATATTTGTTTTATTTCTCTGAAGATCTCTAACATGTATGACACATATATATACATGATATGCATATATTTGTCATATGTGTTTTATTTCTCTGAAGATCTCTAACAT
Organism: Mandrillus leucophaeus; assembly: GCF_000951045.1. Classification (NCBI taxonomy): domain Eukaryota; kingdom Metazoa; phylum Chordata; class Mammalia; order Primates; family Cercopithecidae; genus Mandrillus; species Mandrillus leucophaeus. The sequence continues at coordinate 1,188,915 of NW_012105842.1, forward strand.
GACAGCTAAGATATGTGCATTTGTTTGAAAACATTTTGGGGATGCACAAGTCTATCATTCTAGTAAACGTTGTTCACCAACTACATGCCAGGCATTGTTTTAGGTGCAGGACAAAAGAGTAAAGGTATGCAAGACATGGGTTATGCTTTTAGGTGAATTGAAAATCTATAGTGAGAGATAGATATGAAAACATAAAATTTAAATTAAGTATTATTAGGAATATGTTTAAATATAGATAACAGAGCATTGAATATGGAAAAGAATTGTTCTTTCAATATCTAAAAAAATTTATTAAAGAGTAAATTATGAGGTAAAATTATCTGGAAATGAGGATAAAAATGAAAAGCATAAAGGATTATGAATGCCATGAAAAGATACTGAATTTTATCCTGTTTTCACAGAACTCACTGAAAGTTGTTAAATTTGGCAATGAAATATTTTGATTTAGATTTTTGGTTTCTCTTTCTGATGATAACGTAGATGATGGATTTGTGCAGGGTGGAAATAGAAGAAAGAAAATATGGAAATTTTTGTAGTAACCTAGGAAACAGATAATACCTGAACTAGTAGAGATGGAGTTCAGAGAACATATTTATAAATATTAATGAGATTGATTTGGGTAGAGTAATTAATGAAGTCATGGGAATTTGATCTATAATTAGCTGCCCCGAGATAAGTACTTGAGTATGTGAAGTCTGGCCAGGGAAACAGAGTCTTTTCCAGTCATGAAAAATTGAGACATTTTCTGTTATTCTTTGAATAAAAAATTCACTTTAATCTCTTACTACAAGCTTTAGAATTAAGCTGCTTTTAATGGAAGAGAACGCATTTATTGGATATTTCTTGGGATTTCTTGGATAATGAATATTTTCTCTTTTCTTTTCTTTCTTTCTTTTTTCCTTCCTTCCTTCCTTCCCTCCTTTTCTTTCTCTCTCTCTCTCTTTTTCTTTCCTTCCTTCCTTCCTTCTTTCCTTCCTTCTCTCTCTCTCCTTCCTTCCTTCCTTCTTTCTCTCTCCCTCCCTCCCTCCCTCCCTCCCTCCCTCTCTCTCTCTCTCTCTTTCTTTCTTTCTTTCTTTCTTTCTTTCTTTCTTTCTTTCTTT
>NW_012105842.1:1190139-1240892 GCF_000951045.1 Mandrillus leucophaeus
CTTCCTTCCCTCCCTCCTTCCTTCCTTCCTCTGCTTTCTTTCTCTCTTTTCTTTTCTTTTCCTTTCCCTTTCCCTTTTCCTTTTCCTTTTGCTTTCCTTGTCCTTTCCTTTCCTTGCTTTTCTTTTTTTTCTTTTCTTTTCTTTTCTTTTCTTTTCTTTTCTTTTCTTTTCTTTTCTTTTCCTCCTCTCCTCTCCTCTCCTCTTTTCTTTTCTATCTTGCTGTGTTGCCCAGGCTGTAGTGTAGTGATGCCCTCATAACTTACTGCAGCCTTTACCTCTTCACCTCAAGCAATCCTCCGAACTCAGTCTCTCAAGTAGTTGGGACTACAGGCACATGCCCCATGACTGTTTAATTTTTTTTTCTTTGTAGAGTCAGGGACTCACTCTGTTGTTCAGGCTCATCTTCCACTCCTGGCTTCAAGTGATCCTCTTGCTTTTGCTTAGGAAAGTGTTGGAATTAAGGCATGAGCCATAGTGTCAGGACAGATATTGGATATATTTTCTAACTCGCTCCCTGTATTCATCTGGCTTCTTCAGAGAAACAGAATGAGGGGAAAAGAGAGAGAGGAAAGAAAGAAAGAAAAGAAAGAAAAAGAAAGAAAGAAAGAGAGAGAGAGAGAAAGAAAGAAGGAAGGAAGGAAGGAAGGGAAAGAAAGAAAGAAAAATTATAAGGAATAAGAATGTGCAGATTATGTGATTATAGAAGTTGAGAAACCCCGTGATTTGCAGTTAACAAGGTTTTCAGACACAGGGAAACGTATGCTATAGTTTCAACCGGAGTCTGAAGCAGGAAAGCTGATTGTGTGTGTGTATAAGTCCAAGTCTGAGTCCCAAACTAAAGGTAGGAGAAGACTGAGGTCCTGCTAAAAGACAGTCACATAAAGAGAGAGAGAGAGAGGCAGTCTTCCTAACACAGCTTTTTTATTCTATTCGATCCTTCAGTGAATTTGATGAGGTCCACCCACATTAGGGAGGGCAATTTTTCTTTACTCACTCTACCAAGTCAAGTGTTAATCTCATCTAGAAACATTCTCATAGACACACACAGCATATTTAACCAAATACCTGGGCACCCCATAGCCCAGTCACTTTTACACATAAAAGTAACCATGACAACTCTCCAATGCAAACTACTACATGATTTCTTTCTTTCCTAATACTGAAAGATATTAGAGCACTTACAGATAGTTTTCCTCTATAGCTTTCTTTTATTTTGCATATGCTTGGTTGTTGATCATGTTAGAAAGTTAGAAAGAGTCTCTTGTTTTTCATCTAGAATTTTGTTGTTCTTATCTTTTCCAATTGAAGGAACATATATGAAATTTAAAATGTATACAGAACATGGAATTAGAAATGAAGAGATTATTTTCAAATTCTGCCTCTGCATAACTCTAAAGTATACATTACATTGCCTAAAACTGAGAAACTGAAATATATTCTTAAAGCCCATATCAAAGGTTTTTGTAGGAATAAAGTTTGATATATATGAACATTTGTAGAAGATGAATTAGCACACTATAAATATTCATTCAATTTTACTGAATTAGATATTCTTTGATTTTAAAATTTTTTCAAGCCATTGCTCCAAATTTCTTAGTTTTAAATTATTATAGGTACACCATGGTTGTATATAATTATCAGCTACATGCGATGTTCTGATACAGAAATACAATGTGTTATAACCAATTCAGGGAAATTAGTGTATGTATCACCTTAAGCATTGATCATTTCTTTGTGTTAGAAACATTCCAATTCCAGTCTTTTAGTTATTTAAAAATATATATAAAGTGTTGTTAACTATAGCTACCCCACTGCACTACTAAGTACTAGATCTTATTTATTCTATCCAATTTTATTTTTATACCCATTAATCATTCTCACTTTACCCCTCTTTCCTCACTACCCTACCCAACCTCTAGTAATCATCATTCTAGTCTCTATATCATTGAGTTCATTTTTTAAAAATTTTTATCTCCCACATGCGTCAGAACATGCAAAATATGTCTTTCTGTGCTGACTTATTTCACTGAACATAATGTGTTTCAGTTCCATCCATATTGCAAATGACATTTTGTTATTGTTTATGGTTGAATAATGTTCCATGGTCTATATGTACCACATATTCTTTATCCATTCATCTATTTATGGAGTATATAAGTCCTGTCCCCATTTTGTGAATGCTTTAACTTTTATCTTTCGACAAGTATAAGTAAATTTAACTCATTTTGTTTGTAAGGAGAAACATACTGAGTTTTAATAGTTAAGGGTGGTTCAGAGCATGTAGACAAGTTATTATTGTAACATGTCAATTTAGCTGTATACTGTGAATTCTGTCACCCTTGATACAGTTTTTCTTTATTACCACTTTTTGTTGGCTCCATCTCTTTAATCAACATAGTCTCCATCTCTATCTGTGCTTCTCAATTACAAGTGCCCAGGAGACAGGATTGACTTGGGAAGTAATCACTACTGTATAGTGTATAAGCAAACTCTTTGAGCAGTATTCTTTTTCTCATAAGTGACAATAAGCAGATTATATGTTGATAACATTGGGAGGCCACATCTCTAATCTAATCAACTTGGGCCTATTTGGCAGGATCATATGTAATGAGGACTAGAGATCTATCTGAATGGGACTATCCCCAGCTTCTTGCCAGTCAGATATCTTTGAACATGGAAAACTATATGACTTCTAATAGAAAAATATTTCACAGAAGAAAGTTTGACAGTAAGAAAATTACACTAGATTTTAATGGATTAATATATAGATCTCAAATAAATAAATATTTCTCAAATAAATATTCTACTGAAATAATTTGAAAAAAACAAGCAATGGTGGCAGAGGGAATAAAGCACAAGGAATTTATACAAACTAAGAGGAGAGGTGAAAGAGATATTTTATGAAATTTAAAATACAGATTTTAATTTTATCAAAATAGTGTTAACAAGATGGATAAGAATATTTGCAAAATGTTCCACTCAGGAAAACCATATGTCAAGAATGCTGTAGAATCACTCATGCATTAAGAAGAAAACCATATGGAAAATTTTAAAATAATATTTTTTTACAATTCTGAAAAATACTGTGCTTAACAACTATTTATAAGTTTCCATACTTTTGTTGTAACCATGTGGTAATCAGAATAATGCCTCCCAAAAGTGTTCATATTTTAATTCTCAGAACATGTGAACATGTTGGGTGGCATAGTAAAGCGGTATTAAGGTTGAAGTTATAATTAAGATTATTAATCAGCTAATATTAAAATAGAGAAATTAACCTGGAATTTCAAGATGGGGCCAATATAATAACAAAGTCCTGAAAAGTGGAAGAGGAGGGCAGAAAAAAAGAAAATCAAAGAGCAAGATGTGAAGATGAAATGGAGAAAAAGTGAGGGGTTATGAGAAGGACTTCACCTATCATTACTGACTCTGAAGAAGAAATTAAGTTTGCTAGTCAGTTGACATTAAACTGATTAACCAAGTGTGTTTAATTTATTCACAAGGCCCTTATAAAGTGTAGGTCAGAGGGTCAAAACAGAGGGTCAAAGGGAGAGAGAAGAGAACGAAGCAAAGGTCAGAGAGTACAGCAGATGATTTTCTGCTAGCCTTGGCTTTGGCTTTGAGAATACATTCTCAGTAAATTCTTCAGAACACAGACAGACAGCCCCAAACCCCACATAGAAAAATAATTTTAAAAACCATAAGTACAGAAAGAAAAACACAGCAAACCTAGATGTTTTAAAAAGAATCACTGTGCTCTAATACATTGAAGTTTGTGTAGGCTCAATATGATTAACATACATTGTTAATAATAAATGTATGATGCTGCATACATTTCTGTTTCTGTAAAAAGAGGCATGCCATTAATAACTAAGTTTAAATGTGCATAAAAACAAATATGATGTAATTAAAATATTACCATAGTTTGTTATCCAGACAATAGAAGAATGAATGCCAGACATTTAAGAATAAATGGATAATTGGAGTTAGAAAAATGTATTATTTGAGAAAAGTTTGTAAATTTTCTATAAACTGCTTATTGAGCATAGTAAGAGAACAATTTGCTAAAGAACTTTAGCAACACTCACTATTTTCAGGTCAAGTTCAGCAAAAAGGTAGTATTTTGTAAAATATACTAGAAGAAAATAAGGCATTTTGCAGCAATGAAGGCAACTATAATTTCTCTTCAAATATCTGAGCAAAAGACAGAAGAAGTAGATCACAGCCAACCCTGAAAACCCTGGTTATAATTGAAAGCCCCTGGGACTCAATCATGATCTCCCACATTCTTTTATATAGCCCTGTCACCATTATTTACTCACTCTAGTAAGTTTACTGGTTGTCTCTTTCCACTAGGGCATAAGCTTCTCAAGGTCTGCAACTTTTGTCTATTTTGTTAACACCTAGGTCATGAAATATACACAATATAATATGATTAGCATCAATTTCTCAAAAAATTTTCATGTGGAATGAAATAAAATAATGTAGGGAAACATCATTTAAAACTATCATCAGTACAAAATGTGACTGACAGAATTATCAACCAAATCCTTTTTGTTGCCACATATTTCTCCTTAAACAAATGCAAAATGTTTATGCAGCTATGTTTCTGACTTTTCTATTCTGTTTCATTGGTCTATGTGTTTGTTTCTGTACCAGTACCATGCTGTTTTTGTGTCTGTGGTGTTTTATAGTACAGTATGCAGTCTATTAGTATGATGCCTCTGGCTTTGTTCTTTTTACTTTGGCTATTTGGGCATTTTTGGCTTCCATACAAATTTTGGAATAGTTTTTTCTGTATCTGTGAAGAATGAAATTGGTAGTTTGATAGGAGTAGCATCAAATCTGTAAATTGCTTTGGGCTGTACGGTCATTGCTATATTGATTCTTCCAATTCATGAGTATGGAATATGTTTCCATTCATTTGTGTATGCTCTTATTTTTTTCAGCAGTGTTGCGTAGTTCTCCTCATAAAGCCATACACGTATAACAATCTCATCTTTGACAAGGCCAACAGAAAAAGGCAATGTGGGAAGGACTTCCTATTCAATAAATGGTGCTGGAATATCTGGCTAGCCATATGCAGATGACTGAAGCTAGACCTCTGTTTTTCATCACATACAACAATAAACTCAAAATGGATTAAAGATTTAAATGTCAAGACCTCATACAATAAAAATCCCAGAAAACAACCTAGGAAATATATTTCTCAATATCAGCCTTGGCAAAGGATTTTGGCTAAGTTTCCAAAAGCAATTATAACAGAAACAAAAATACACAAGCGGGACCCAAATAAACTGAAGAGCTTCTGCAGAGCAAAATAAACTACCAGTAGAGCAATCAGGCAACCTACAGAATGGAAGAATATATTTGCAAGTTATGCACTTGATAATCAAGACCTAATATACAGAATTTATGTGGGAACTTAGCAAATCAACAAACAAAAAACAAATAAACCCATCGAAAAATGGGCAAAAGACAAAAACAGACAATTTTCAAAAGAAGATATACAAGTCACCAAAGAAACACTAGAAAATGCTCTGCATCACTAATCATTAGAGAAATGCAAATCAAACCCACAATCAGATAACATTACACAGCAGTCAGAGTGGTCATTATTAAGAAGTCAAAAAACAACAGATGCTAGTGAAGCTGTGGAGAAAAAGGAATCCTTAAGCACTGTTAGTGGCAATGTAAAATAGTCCAGCCACTGTGGAAAGCAGACTGGAGATTTTCCAAATAACTTAAACAGAGCTACCATTAGACCCAGAAACTCCATTACTGAGCATGTACCCAAAAGCTGTCTCTTATACACATCTAGATGTGTATAAGAGACAGCATGTACCCTAGAACTTAAAGTATAATAATAATAAAAAAATAAATAAATAAATAAATAAATAAAAAAGAAAACAAATTGTTCTACCATAAAGACACATGCACTCATATGTTCATTGCTGTGCTATTCAAAATAGCAAATACATGGAATCAAATCAGATGTCCGTCAATCATAAATTGGATAAGGAAAATGTGGCACAGATACACCATGGAATACTATACCATCATAAAAAAGAATAAAATCATATTTTTGTGCAGCAACACAGATGGGGCCAGAGGCCATAATCCTAAACAAATTAATTCAGAAACAAAACCAAATACTACATGTTCTCACTTATAAGTGGGAGCTGAATATTTATACTAGTTCATTTTCACATTGCTATAAAAAAACTACCTGAAAATGTGTAGTTTACAAAGAAAAGAGGTTTACTTGACTCACAGTTCTACAGGCTGTACAGGAGGCGTGACTGGGGAGGCTTGATGAAACTTACAAAAATAGCAGAAGGCAAAGGGGAATCAAGCACCTCTTCACATGGTGACAGGAGAGACAGAGAGTGAAGGTAGAAGAGCCAGATACTTTTAAATCATCAGATCTCATGAGAGCTCATTCACTATCATGAGGAGATCAAGGGAAAATCTGCCCCCATGATCCACTCACCTTCCAACAAGCTCTTCTTCTAACACTTATGACATAATTTATCATGAGATTTGGGTGGGAACACAGGACCAAACCGTATCATTCCACCCTTGATCGCTCCCAAATCTCATGTTCTCACATTTCAGAACAGAATCATACCTTTCCAACAGTTTCTAAAAGTCTTAACTCATTTCAGCATTAATTTGAACATCCATGTCCAAAATCTCATCTAGGACAAGGCAAGTCTCTTCTGCCTATAAGCCTGTAAAATGAAAAAACAAACAAACAAAAAAAACAAAAAAAATCAAGTTCGTTCGAAGATACAATGGGAGTACATACATTGGATAAATGTTCCTGTTCCAAATGAGATAAATTGGCCAAAATAAAGAAGCTACAGGCTGCATGCAAACCCAAAACCTAGCAGGGCAGTCATTAAATCTTAAATCTCTGCTATAACCTTCCTTGACTTCATGTCTCACATCTAAGGCACACTGATGCAAGAGATGGGCTCCCAAGGCTTTGGGCAGCTCCAACCCCATGATTTGCCAGAGTACAGCCCATGCAGCTTCTTTCATGGGCTGGCATTGAATGCCTGTGGCTTTTCCAGGTACATGGTGCAAGCTGTTGGTGGATCTACCAGTCTTGGGTCTAGAGGATCATGGCCCTCTTCTCAAAGCTCCACTAGGCAGTGCCTAAGTGGGGACTCTATGTGGAGGCTTCAATCCCACATTTCTTCTCTGTACTGCCCTGGTAAAGGAAATGCCCACATTTCCTCTCCATAAGGGCTCTACCCCTGTAGCCAACTTTTTCTAGGACATCCAGGCATTTCAGTACATCCTCTGAAATCTAGGTGGTTCCCAAACCCCAACTCTTGCCTTCAGAGAACCTTGGGTTCTGTGAACCCAAGACTACATGGAAGCCATCAAGGATTTGGGTTTGCACCCTCTGAAGCAATGACCTCAGCTATATCTTGGCCTCTTTTAGCCACAGCTAAATCTGGAGTGACTGGGATGCAGGGAACCATGTCTCAAGGCTGCACAGAGCAATGAGGCCCTGTTCCTGGCACATATAATTGTCTCTTCCTCCTAGGCCTCCAGGACGGTGATGGGAGGGGTTACTGAGTAGGTCTCTGAAATGTCTTGGAGGCATTTTTCCCATTGTCTTGAGTATTTACATTTAGCTCCTCTTTACTTATGCAAATTTCTGCAGTAGGCTTGAACTCCTCCCCAGAAAATGTTTTTGTTTGTTTGTTTGTTTACCACATGGTCAGGCTGCAAATTTTTATTACACTTTTATGCTCTGCTTTCCTTTTAAATGTGATTTAGTTTCAAGTCATTTCTTTGTTTATGCAAATAAGTGTAGGCTTTTAGAATCAGCCAGGCTACATCTGGAATGCTTTGCTGCTTAGAAACTTTTCCAATTAAATATTCTAAATCAGCTCTCTCAAGTTTAAAGTTCTACAGATCTTTACAGCAGGGGCACCACCAGTCTCTTTGCTAAAGCATAACAAGAGTGAGCTTAGCTCCAGTTCCCAGTAACTTCCTCATTTTCGTCTGAGAACTTCTCAGATGGGACTTGACTGTCCGTCTCACTATCAGCATTTTGATCACAACCATTTAACACATCTCTAGGAAGTTCCAAACTTTCCCTCATCTTCCTGTCTTCTTCTGAGCCCTCCAAACTGTTCCAACCTCTGCCTATTATCCAGTTACAAAGTCGCTTCCACATTGCCAGGTATCTTCATGGCAATACCCGCCTCCTGGTAACAATTTTTTGTATACGTCTGTTCTTACATTGCTATAAAGAACTGACTGAGACTGTGTAGTTTATAAAGAAAAGAGGTTTAATTGACTCACATTTCCACAGGCTGTACAGGAGGATTGGTTGGGGAGGCCTTAAGAAACTTACAACCATAGTGGAAAGTGAAGGGGAAGCAAGTACACATTTACATGGTGATAGGAAACAAAGGAAGCAATGGGGGAAGTGCCAGACACATCAGGTCTCATGATAACTCACTCACTATCAAAACAGCAAGGGAGATATCACCCTCATGATCCAATCACCGCCCACCAGGCCCCTTTTCCAATACTAAATATCATAATTTAATATGAGATTTGGGTAAGGACACAGAACCAAACCATATCAACATTGAGTATACATGGAAATAAATATGGTAACTGTACTACTGTGTGTAGACACTGTGCACTACTAGAGAGTGGAGGGAAGGGAGGTGGGTTAATAAAACTATCTATTGAATACTATGCTCACTAACTCTATGACAGGGTCTGAACCCCAAACCTCAGCATCACACGATATTCCAGTGTAACAAATGTGCATGCATACCCCCATATCTAAAATTAAAGTTGAAATTATTTTTAAAAAGCAACAAAATTCATAGTTAACTGAAAAATTTAGATACTAAGTATTAAAATCAAAATTCTAGTGCTCATAAATCTGAAATCCAGGTAAGCCTACAGTAGTTCATACTTATCTGAGGGGGTATGGGGAGCAGTAGGTTTCCAGACCAGCAGTATCTCTCTAATACTTCAGATAGTTCAGAACCCTATATATATATTTTTTTTCTATACACGCATACCTGTGATAAAGTTTAATTTATAAATTAGACAATACAAGATTAACAACTAATAATAAAATAGGACATAGAACAATTATAAATATATACCATAATAAAGTTATGTAATATGACATTTTTCTCCTCTCTTGACATATTCTACTGTAATCATCTTTCTCCTTCTTGCAATGATGTGAGATAATAAGGGGCCTATGTGGTTGAGATGAAGTGAGGTGAATGATGGTAGGCATTGTGATTTAGCATTAGGCAAGTATGGGGGATCATTTGCTTCTAAATTATCAAGCCATGAAGATGCATATGGCTGCATGTCAGGAGTAACTATGTCAATGTCTAAGGGGTATTTTATACAGTGTAGACTACCTGGGTGAAGGAATGATTCACATCCGGAATTGGATAGAGCAGGACTGCAAGATTTCCTCACTCCACTTACAATGCTGCACAATTTAAAAATCATGAATTGTTTATTTCTGGAATTTTCCATTGAATATTTTTAGATCTTGACTGACCATAAAAGGGGAATACTGTAAATGTGTAACAGTTATAAGTTATGCCTGTATTTGTATAAGATGACTAAGATTTATGATATGTGAGTATGAACATAAATCCATCAACAGTATTTTTAAAATTCAATATTTTCTGTGTTTCCCATTCTTCCCTTTAATGTCAAATTAGGGGGTTACTTTCCTTTTACCAACTTTATGAAATTGTGTATTTCACTTTGAATCTTAGCATATAAGAATCTCACTATTGAAATATTTTTTATTTCTCAATCTGATCATTTGGGTGCCTCTTTTCTTTAATATATAGGTGTAAATTCATGTCATAGAAGAGTCCACTATAATTTGTTTCTTGGATTACCTTAATGTCCACTCAACAGTTCTCTGTATTCAGTCAAAACATAAATTCTACATTTCAACTTGTTTTCTCTAGCAATTAAATTGGAGTATATTTTAGCTCTCTTAATGGATTAAAATTCCTTGAAGGCACAGAAGTATTTGTTCTGCCTCTCTTTTGTTTTTAGACTTCACTGCACAAACTATCTACTTTAATATTCATTTCCTGATGGTTAGAAATTGGAATTGGTGACTGGATTTGCAGAAGGTTAATGAAGGTTGACTCAAAATATTATTAATATATCTTTATGATTGCTGAAATGGAGCTGGTAATTTTTTCCCACTTGGAATGAATTGAATATAAGGCTCTTTCTGTTATCTTCTGAGTCATGTGTTTGATTAAGCTCTTCCAAAGACTAATAAACACATAGAAACTATTTAGGGTTATATAAACCTTCTTATCTCCCAAGTGAACACACATGAGAGCACTGCAACTCATTCCATAAATAATAGGTGATAGTAAAACTACCTGATGAAAATGCATGCAACATTCTATACTTTGTTCCTCATTGTTTTACAAATAAACTCTGCCATTTTTAGTTTCTATAATTCAGTTTCTTCTTGATCACTGTGCAGAAATTGAATAACATGGCAAATGGGTCCTATACCTCTAAAATTTCATATATCAACAATAATAACCATCCTGTATGTCATTCAATATTTAGATTAATTTTATCATATAATTTGATTCCTGGTATCAGACTAGGTTTAAATAATTTGCCTTTTATAATCCTGCTGAGATTATCTGGATAATCTGATTTATGCACATAAATTTTTGTATTATTTGCTTTGTTTTTACCAAATCTGTCATCATGTATCTAAAACTGGTAAACATTCTACTTACTAATTACACACTTCTAGATTTGTGTGTATCCATCATTTACCTTACAATGCTTTGATAATCTCTTCCTAAATGCCACATAAAGCTATAGTTTATGCTAACTTGCTTCTGCCTTTCTGGGATTCACTATTCCAATTTAAGTCTGTGCATGCCTGATTGGTAAAACATGCTTATAACTCTCAACTTATTTGCCCAAGTTACAGAAAATTATAATTCTTTTTACTAGAGACTACCATTTCTCTATAAAAATTATTTTGTTTTATTATTTTGCTAAAGTCATTTGGGGACCCATATTGATTTTTTTCTGCTGGTCTTTCTAGTTAAGTATCCTGATCTCTCACCCTTGAGTTTAACAACTCTTGTTGTGCTGCATTTCAGATCGTGTTCCTGCTACTTATTAAGTGTATTTGTTGGGAAAGGCAACCTCATGCAGCAGTGTTTCAACTCTGCTCAATGACATAAGAATAGACCTTGGGCCTATAAAACTTCCTTATCAAGAATGAAAGCATGCACACAGCTTGTACGCCTTATTGACTTGTGTGAGAATATCTTTCCCTGTTTCAGATTCAGTGTGCTCATTCATTGTCTTAAGCATGCCATCAGTGGCCCTGAGGCATACCCCCAGTTTGTATTGTTTTAGACTCCACAGGGGAATGACCAGGGTACTTATATTGCAGAATGAGAGGGGTACATGTAAGAATGAGAAGTGGGAAGTTACCTGCTAGCCCTGGGGGACTGACGCTATTGCAACTGACTTTGTGCTGTTTCTTCTCTATGTGAGAAAAGCATTGTTTCACATGTTGATTCTTTTGTTTTTCTTGGTAACTCCAATACCACAGTACAGTAAACAGAAGTGTTTGGACTGTTCTTTCTGGTGGTTGGGATAATAATGTTGTTGCTATCTCCTATGTAGTTGGAGTCCTTTCCTGACCTTTGAAACCAAGCACAGTGCTCTGCTCTACAGTATTATAGAAAAAAGATACAACTGCATATATAAGTATATTTGCACATTTCTGCAAATAACAGACACATTAAGAATAGTAAGGCCAGAGTACTCTTACCAAGGTATCACTTTCTGATGCTGTTCATCTTACTATGTTAATACAATTCAGCTAACAAGCATAAAGTCTAAATTTGTTGAATACATTCTGATATGGCAGTGGGAACTGGAATTAACTGCAGGCTATTGACAGCATAGCAGCATTTTTTTTCCTTAGGATAGAAAATAAGTTATTATCCAATAACCAGTCAGGTAAGGTAAAATCCACATATAGCCAGGTTTCACTGTCACTCTAATTGATTAACTTTAGTTAATCCTTCACCCAGAGATGATTCCTGATGCTTAACAGTTTTATTGTAACAAACAATACTGACTGTCAAATAACAGAAAAAAAGTCACATATTCCCTGAAAATGTAATTACTACTGTATTAGAAGGTTAACTTATCATAGTATTATGTTATTTATTTAATATAATTATGATTAATAACAGTATAAATTTTTGTTACTATTACTCAGAATATACATATTTTCTACTGTCAAAGTTTAAACTTCAGATTATAGTCTAAATTTAAGGTCTATCTTAAAGTAAGTAAAATTAGTGAGTAAAAATATTAAATAATGTAAAACAAAATTAATATTAGACAACAGTTATATTTTTGATAAGAAGAAAGCAAGAATGGCTAAAATAAATGACAATGTATAAGACGTTCCATCACAATTAAATCTCACATTCAGAGAGAATATCATCTTTGGATTATCCTCTCTCTTTGTGTTTTTGTGTTTTTATATGCATGAAACATAAATTCTAATATGTAAATAAACATAAATATTCAGAATACACAAATATACATTTGTATCTGTAAGAGTCAAAGAAAGGAGAATGAAACATGAAAACTGGCTTAACACTCAGACAGGTTTATTTTGGAGAATAAACCTGAGAGGGGATTCTGGAAGATTTTGGTCAGGAGTGCTCTCTCCTACAGACTAAGAGTATTTATTGGTGAGAGAACTTGGAATGTTTCCATATAGGGGAGAGGTTTATGGCTGGGTTGGAATGTCTCTGGTAGAAGGGGAGGTTATGTTGGGGCTGACATCTCTATGGCCAGAGGGGAGGTTATCTCAGGGCTGGCATGTCTCTGGTCCTGGAGGAGTTTGTAATCTTTCTGGTCTGAGATTTCATTTGTGGTTTATGGTCATGCTGACCTTAGCCATTAGGCTGATGCCCTTTGGATTTAGACAGTTTTTGATCAAGGTGAACTTTAGAATGGCAGTGTTTGTCCATGATGGCGATGCTCCTGCTCTGTCAATATCAATCTAAGTATATATAGGATAAATAATATAGTTTATATCAACCATTGTATCAGATGTTTTGAGTTGTTATATTGTATAGTTGTTTGGTTACCCACTTTTAACTACATTTTATATTTTCAAAATTTTTCACACTGCTGTACACAAAAGTGATGAATGCAAGTTTGGGAATGACTGAATGGTTATCAAGTTTAGTAAAGTTAAATAAACCCATTTTTAAGAATTTTGTAGAGTAACTTTTCTGAAAAGCCTCACTCAAAACATATTTTAATAAAAAGATAGATGCTTAAATAAAAAGCTAAAATGACAAAAATTTCAGGGAAATGCCAATGTCCAAATTTTAAAAGATAGCTGAAAAACAGAAAAGTATACAGGTAAGCCCTATTATATTGATCTTTCCTCCATTGCACTTCATAGATACTGCACTTTTTACATATTGAAGATTTGTGGCAACACTGGGTTGAGCAAGTCTATCAACATTGTTTTTTCAACAACATGGGAGAGCATATTTCATGTCTCAGTATGGAGATATGGAACATTCATTCCATAGCCCATTGATCAAAAAGCAGTGTCAACTTTCACATTTTATTAGTTAAGAAATACATTTAATAAGGCTATAACTGTCATGTATAGTGATTCCTCTGATAGACATGAGCAAAGTAAATTGAAAACTTTCTGGAAAGAATTCACCATTCTAAATGCTTTTTATCAAGTGTTGCAATGTTTTAAACTTTTTAAATATTGTTATTTCTTATAGTGATCTGAAATCAGTGATCTTTCATGTTATAATTCTAATTGTGTTGTGGCACCACAAACCACACCCATATAGTACAGTTGAATAGAATCAATAAGTGTGTGTGTTCTGACTGACGTACCCACCAGCTATTCTTGTGTCTCTCAACCTCACCACAGGCAACCATATTCTCCTAGACATAAAAATATTAAAATTAGGCAAATTTATAACCCTAAAATGGCCTCTGGGTGTTCAAATGAAGAGTCTCATGTCTCTCATATCTTTATATCAAATACGAAAAATGGCTAAACTTAGTGAGGGAGGCATATTAAAAGCTGGAGTAGTCTGAAAACTAAGCCTCTATGCTAAAAAGTTAGCATTGTTGTGAATGTAGAGACAAAGTTCTTGAAAGAAATTAAGAGTGCAATTACACTGAGTACACAGACAATAAGAAAATGATAGAGATTTATTGCTAATATGAAAACATGTTTGTGATTTGAGTGGGAGACCAATCCAGCAACAGTAATCTCCTAAGCCAAAGCCTAATGTAGAACAATGCCCTAATTGCCTTCAGTTCTATCCAGGTAGAAAGAGGTAAAGAAGTGGCAGAAGAAAAGTTTGGAGAAAGCACAGGTTGTTTCGTAAGGCTAAAGGAAAGAAGCTGTCTCGGTAACATGGAAGTGCAAAGTGAAGCAGCAAGTGTTAATGTAAAAGCTGCAGCAAGTTATTCAGAAGATCTAGCTCAAATAATTAATAAAGGCTATACCAAACAGATTTTAGTGTAGATGAAAAAGTTTTATATTGAAAGAAGATGAGATCCAGGACTTTCCTAGAAACATAGAGGAAGTTAATGTCTGGCTTCAAAACTTCAAAACTTCAAAGGATAATCTGATTATTGTTAGAAGTGTGAAAGGAAATTTCTTGAGCCCTGAAAATTACTAAGGTGAAAGGAAAATTCAAGCTGAGACCTGCTTAGGGCAAACCTGCCTATTCTTCTATCAAAATTATTCCTCTGCTCACTGAGATAAATGCATATCTGATTGCCTCCTTTGGAAAGGCTAATCAGAAAACTCAAAAGAATGCAACTGATCATCTCTCACCTATCCGTGATCTGAAAGCTCCCCCGCTACGTCAGGTCTTTCGGCCATTGTTTCAAGTTGTTCTGCCTTTCTAGATCAAACCAATGTACTTCTTACATATATTGATTGATGTCTCATATCTCCCTAAAATGTATACAACCAAGCTGTGCCCCGACCACCTTGGGCACATGTCATTTCGGCTTCCTAAGGCTGTGTGTGCCACAGGTGCATGTCCTCAACCTTGGCAAAATAAACTTTCTAAATTAACTGAGACCTATCTCAGACTTTCTGTGTCCACAGTGGCTAATACAGCTAGTGACCTTAAGTTAAAGCCAATGCTCATTTACCATTTTGAAATACTGTGTTTCTTATAAATGATGCAAAATCTACTCTGCCTGTGCTCCATAAATGGAACAAGGCATGGACGACATAATATTTGCTTACAATGTGGTTTGCTCAATATTTTAAGACAGCTGTTGTGATCTGCTGCTCAGAAAAAAATATTTCTTTCATAATATTACTGCTATTATCAATGCACTTGACACTCAAAAACTCTGATGATGTACGAAATGACTAACATTACTTTCCTGCCTGCCTTCACAATATTCATTCTGTTACCCATGGATCAAGAAGTAATTTCAACTTTCAAGTTTTTTTTTTAAATAAAAAAAACATTTTATAAGGCTATAGATGCCATGCATAGTGATTCTTTTGACAGATATGAGCAAAATAAATTGAAAACATTCTGAAAAGAGTTCATTATTTCAAATGCATTTAAGAACATTCATGATTCATGAGAGGAGGTCAAAATGACAACATTAAGAGGTGTTTTGAAGAAGTCGATTACCATCTTCATGGATGACTTTGAGCGATTCAAGACTTCAGTGAAAGAAATAATGGCAGATGGGGTGAACATGGCAAGAGAACTAGAATTAAAAGTGGAGCCTGATGATGAGAGTGAATTGCTTCAATCTAATAAAAATTCATGAATGAATGAGGAGATGCTCATTGTGAATGAGCAAAAAAGTGCTGTCTACACCTGGTGAAAATTCTGTGAATATTGTTGAAATTACAACAAATAAGTTAGAATATTACATCAACTTAGTAGATGAAGCAGTGGCAGGGTTTGAGAGGATCAACTCCAATTTAGAAAGAGGTTTTACTGTGGATAAAATGCTATCAAGCAGCATAGCATGCTACAGGGTAATCTTTCGTGAAAGGAAGAGTCGATTGATAGAGCAAACTTTATTGTTGTCTTGTCTTAAGAAATTGCCACGGCTACTCTAACCTTCAGCAATCATCTCCATAACTAGTCAACAGGACTGAACATCAAAGCAAGACCATTCACCAGCAAAATGTATAGGACTATGGCTCAGATAATCATTAGTATTTTTAGCTACTTTTTAGTATTTTTTAATTGAGGTATGAGCATTGCTCTTTTTTGACATAATGCTATTGCACATTTAATAGACTATAGTATAGTGCAAATGTAACTTTTATATGTATTTTGAAACCCCAAAAAATCATGTTACTCCTTTTATTGCTATATTCACTTTATTGCAATGGGTTAAATTTGAATTCACAATACCTCTGAAGTATGCCTGTATATCTTTGCTCTATATTTGCCAATATTTGTCACAAAAACATCTGCAACTTAACTAAAATATGTAGTAAGACACAAAATTGCATCACTTATAAAAATGGGAATTACAAAAAATATACCCACTTTCAGTGAGGAAAACATGAATGCTTGTCTGGGTGACTAAAACAAATTTATATGAGAAGTAATATATCCTATTCACACCTTAAGGGGTGAAATAGTTTGGTAGTACCCTCACTAAAATCTCGTCTTGAATTGTAGTTCCCATAATCCCCATGTGTCATGGGAGGGACCCTGTGGGAGGTAATTGAATCATGGGGCAGGTTTTTCCCATGCTGTTCTCATGATAGTGAATAAATCTCATGAGTTCTGATGGTTTTATAAAGGCAGTTCCCCTGCACACACTCTCTTGCCTGCCACCATGTAAATGTGACTTTGCTTTTTCTTCACCTTCTACCATGGTTGTTGGGCCTCCCCGGCCATGTAGAACTGTGAGTCAGTTAAGCCTTTTTTCTTTATAAATTACCAAGTCTTGGGTATGTCTTTAGCAGCAACATGAGAACAGACTACTACAGGTGGTTTTGAGGTTTTCATTTTAAAACTGAATGGTTCAGTTAATCCCAAGCAACAAAATATATACTAATGCCAATTCTTGTTGATAGCACCTAGGTAATCATACAGAAACTGAGACAAAAAAGTCTTTGGAGGGACACACCTTTATATCAGGCACAAAGATTTCCACAGATAAAGCTGTAATGAATATAAACTGTTAATTGTAAATTATAATCCTCAAAATGAAATAATCTATCATGAAAATCAGCAGAGAGAGTAAGTGGCAAAGGTAGGCTTACAGAAAGTTTAATTATTTAAAATACAGGATAAAAGAATATAAGCATGTTTACCTTGATTAAGTTACAGTGGTATAATCTCAAATGAAAAAAGTCCTATCAGATGTGTTTAAGAAAGGCAAAACTGGAAAACTGGAAATTCTAGCAATTAGAATGAACACTAATTTAATTAAAACCTAAGCTCAATGATGAGTATAAAACAAATTAACACAGCTGCTAATAGAATTTGTGTACTGAAGTATATCTTTAAAATTACATATAATTCCTCTGAGATATATATATATATATGAATGAAATAAAAATATAAAGGAGAATAAGAGACATACAGAAGAACAAAGTGATAGATCATAGGACTCCTAGAAGGTAAGAAAAGTAAAGAATGGGGGAAATAATGAAGTTATAATGACCAAGAATTTTTGCAAAATTATTAGATTTAAGAATTCCAACAAATTCCTAAAGTAGTAAGGAAACATAACTCCAATGACAAATTGAATATGTTAAAGGAAGTTGTAAAGATAAGTTATTAGTGTACTGAAAGCAGATGGTTCAACTAAACAATTGATACAGCATAATATCTTTAAAATGTTGTAAGAAAAATCTGCAACACAAACTGTTTTTATTCACTTAAGCATGACTGTGTATTGGGGAAAAACACTTTTAGGTAAAATAATGAAAGAGATAACTTTTAAAAAGCATTCCCTTAACAAAAGAGATTGTAAAGTTCATATTTCAGAAAGAAAGAAATTAAATTTAAAAGAATAAACTGCTAACAGAAACAGAAAATATATTGTCAATTATGCAGGTAAACTGAAACACAACTGAAATGCCTACAATGAGAGTCATAAAATTTTAAGCAAAGTAGATTTTAAAAACTGGAAACAGTATATAGTAAAACACAAGGGTGTGAATAGAGTTAAGGCTTTCAAAGATTCTTAGTTTATCTAGTAGAAGGAAAGAGACAATGAAAATTGTATTTGCCTAAGGGTGGCCATGATAAGTATAGAAATAGACTGGTAAATTTCCACATCATAGGATTAACCATCTAAGTTGTTATATAAGGTTAAACAAAAAGCTTTAATTGTAACTGCATTATTTTCATGGACACTTATTGAGGCATTTATAATGTTAATTTATACAATATTTAACACAATACTGAGGACATTGGAAAGCACTCTCAGATGTTTAGTGGTTGAAATAGCAAGTACTGAATCTTATAAGGGATGAAAATTTTACCAATTTAAATAAATCCCCTGAATCTATGCAAATTATTTCATTGTGACATATAAAATAAAGTATTGCATTTAAATATACAAAATGAACCTGTTATACTTACCACATAAAAGTTATACAATATTGATTCTTCCAATCCATGAGCATGGAATGTTTTTCATTTGTTTGTGTTATCCCTGATTTCTTTCAGCAGTGTTTGTAGTTCTCTGTAGAAATCTTTCACTTCCTTTGTTAGCTGTATTCCTAGGTATTTCATTTTTTATCTGACTTTGTTAATGAGATTGTATTCTTGATTTGACTGTGAGCTTGAACATTATTGGTGTATAGAAATGCTACTGACTTTTGTGCATTGATTTTGTATTCTGAAACTTTACTGAAGTTGTTTCTCATTTCCAGGAGCATTTTGGCTGAGTTTTTAAGGTTTTCTAGGTATAGAATCATATCACCTGCTAAGAGAGATAGTTTGACTTCTTTTCCTATCTGAATGCCTTTTATTTGTTTCTCCTGCCTAATTTCCATGGCTAGGACTTCTAGTACTATGTTGAATAAAAGTAGTGAAAGTGGGTATCCTTGTCTTGTTCAAGTTCCCAAGGGGAATGCCTCCAGCTTTTGCTCATTCAGTATGATGTTGGTTGTGCCTTTGTCACAGATGCCTCTTGATATTTTGAGGTATGCTCTTTTGATGCCTAGTCTGTAAAGGGTTTTTATCATGAAGGATGTTGGATTTTATTGAAAGCTTTTTCTGCATCTATTGAGATGATCATATGGCTTTTTCATTGAATTCTATTTATGTGATGAATCACACAATGTCAATATGTTGAACCAACCTTGTACCCCAGGAATAAGTCCTACTTGATTATGATGAATTAGCTTTTTGATGTAATGCTGGATTCAGTATGCTGGTGTTTTGTTGAGGATTTTGGCACTTATGATCATCAGGAATATTGGCCTGAAGTTGTCTTTTTTGGGTCACATCTCTGCTAGACTTGGGTATTTAGCTTAAGCTAGCTTCACAGAATGAGTAAGGCAGGAACTCCTCCTATTAGATTGTTTTGAAAGTTTCACTAGAATTGGTACCAGTCTTCTTTGTACATATGGTAGAATTTGCCTGTGAATCCATCTGGTTCAGGGTTTTTTAAAGCTGGTAAGTTTTTTATTAATTAAATTTCAGAGTTTGTTATTGGTCTATTCAGTTTTTACTTTCTTCCTTGTTTGGTCTTAGGAGGTTGTGTGTGTTTTCAGGAATTTATTCATTTCTTCTAAATTTTCTAATTTTTATTAATAGTAGAAATTTTTATTTGTTCATAATATTCTCTGAGGATCTCTTTTATTTCTGTTGGATCAGCTATAATGTCATCTTTATCATTTATAATTATATTTATTTGGGTCTTTTCTTTTTCTTTGTTAGTCTAGCTAGCAGTCTATCAATCTTATTTACTCTTTTGAAGAAGAAACCCTTGATTTCTTTGATCTACTTTATGGATTT
Organism: Mandrillus leucophaeus; assembly: GCF_000951045.1. Lineage (NCBI taxonomy): Eukaryota > Metazoa > Chordata > Mammalia > Primates > Cercopithecidae > Mandrillus > Mandrillus leucophaeus. Next base: position 1,210,224 of record NW_012105842.1, read on the forward strand.
TTGTGTTTCAATTTCATTCAGTTCTTCTTTAATTTTAGGTATTTATGCTGCTAGTGTTTGGACTGGGTTCTTTTCACGGGGTGGAGGTTGGGGGCTTTGTTTGTTTGTTTGTTTTCTTTTTTGACAGGGTCTCTGTCAGTCAGGCTGGAGTAAGTGACATGATCATTGCTCACTGAAGCCTTGACCTTCCCAAACTCAAGTGATATTCCTACCTCAGCCCCCCAAGTAGCTGGGACAGTGTGCACCACCACATACAGCTAATTTATATATTTTTTGTTGAGACAGGGTCTTTATATGCTGCCCAAGTTGGTCTTGAACTCTTGGACTCAAGCAATCCTCCTGCTTTGGTCTCCCGAAGTGTTGGGAATATAGGCATGATCCATGAGCCATCAGGCCTGGACAAATTTTTCTCTTCCTTTTTCTAGTTCCTTTAAATGCAGTGGTAGATAGTTAATTTGAGATTTTTCTAACTTCTTGATGAAGGCATTTAACACTATAAACTTTCCTCTTAACACTGCTTGTACTGCATCCCAAATATTCTGGTAAGTTGTGTCCTTGCTTTCATTAATTTTAATTTTCTAAAATGTTTGTGTTAATTTTGTTGTTCATTTAAATTATTCAGGAGCAAGTTTTTTAATTTTCTTGTATTTGTGTAGTTTTGAGAGAGCTTCCTGATACTGATTTCTGTTTTGATTGCATGGTGGTCTCAGAGTTTGATTAGGATAACTTCAAGTTTTATATTTATTGAGACTTGCTTATGATCAACCATTGGGTTGAACTTATAATATGTTCCATGTGCAGGTGAGAAGAATTTATATTCTGTGCAAGTTTCATGCAGTATTCCATAGAAGTCTATTAGATCCAGTTGATCAAGTGTTGAGATTAAGTCCAGAAATTTTTTGTTAGTTTTCTGCCTCAGTCATCTCTCTAATACTGTTAGTGAGGTGTTTAAATATCCCACTATTGTTGTGTGACTGTCTTTTTGTAGGTCAAGAAGAACTTGGTTTATGAATCTTGGTGCTACAATGTTGAATGCAAATATATATAGGATAGTTAAGCCTTCTTTTTTAAAATGAAGTCAAATTTATGATTTATTGGCATTCCTGAGAGAGAAAGAATGAGAACATGTGACTTGGAAAACATATTTGAAGATCTTGTCCAAAAAAATGTCCCCAATCTTGCCAAAAATTGTCAATCTTGACATGCAAATTCAAGAAAAAATGGAGAACCCTTTTGAATTTCAATACAGCTAAAGAACACTTTATTCCTATGTAATGCTCTTCTTTGTACTTCCTAACGTTGTTAGTTTAAATTGTTTTATCTGATATAAAAATAGCAACCCCTGCTCCATTTTGTTTTCCTTTTGCATGGCAGGTCTTTCTCCATTTCTTTACTTTGAGCCTGTGGATATCAATACATATGACATGGGGCTCTTGAAGACAGCAAATATTTAGGTCATGTCTTTTAATCCAGTTTGTCACTCTGTGCCTTTAAGTAGAACATTTAGACCATTTATATTCAAGCTCGAAAATAACATGTGAGATTTTGATCTTGTCATCATGTTGTTATCTAGTAGTTTTGTAGACTTGATTGTGTAGTTGCTTTATAGTGTCTGTGGGCTCTGCAATTAAGTGTATTTTGTGGTAGCAGGTGTCATTTTTTCATTTCTCTGGTTAGCACTCCCTCAAAGACCTCTGGTAAAGCTGGTCTAGTTATATCAAATTCCTTTAGCATCTGCTTATCTCAGAAGGATTTTACTCCTTGGTCACGTATGAAGTTTAGTTTGGTGGGATATGAAATTCTACACTGGAATCTCTTTTCTTTAAGGATGCTGCAAATAAGCCACAGTCTCTTCTGGCTTGTAAGATTTCTGCTCAGAGTTTTGCTTCTAGCCTGATTTGGTTCCCTTTTTATGTGACCTGTCCCTTCTCTCTAGTTGTCTTTAAAATTTTTTATTTCATGCTGCCCTTGTTTAATATGACAACTGTGTGATGTTGGGATGGCCATGTTGAATAGTGTCTCAAAAGGGTTCTCCATTTTTGTTTTGAATTTGCATGTCAAGATTGACAATTTCTGGCAAGGTTGGGGACATTTTTTTGGACCAGATCCTCAAATGTGTTTTCCAAGTCACATGTTCTCATTCTTTCTCTCAGGAATGCCAATAAATCATACATTTGATCTCCTAACATAATCTCATATTTCTCAGAGGATTTCTTCATTTTAAAAAGTTTTTTTTTTTTTTTTTTAAATTTTTGTCAGACTGAGTAGATTCAATGACCCAGTTTTTTAGATCTGAGATTCTTCCCTCAGCTTATCTATTCTGCTATAATGGCTTCCAACTAAATTATAAAATTCTTGTAGTAAATTTTCCATTCCTGAATCTGAGTAGGTTCTTTCTTAAAATGTCTATTTTATCCTTTAGCTCTTGGGTTGCTTTACCAGATTCCTTAGATTCCTTGTGTATTAGTCCATTCTCACGCTGCTATGAAGAAATCCCCAAGACCGGATAATTTATAAAGAAAAAAGGTTTAATTGACTCACAGTTCTCCAGGACTGGGGAGGCCTCAGGAAAATTATAATCATGGCACAAAGGAAAGAAATCACATCCTTCTTCACACGGCAGCAGTAAGGAGAACTGCAAAGCAAAAAGGGGGAGAGCCCCTTATAAAACCATCAAATCCCATGAGAACTAACTTGCTATCATGAGAACAGCATGGGAGAACTGCCCCAGTGATCTATCACCTGTCACAAGGTTGCTCTCATGAGATCCCTCCCAAGAGATAGGATGTAGTTTCTTCCTTCTGCTTATGGGTATCCGGTTTCCCCAGCACCATTTATTAAATAACCTGTCCTTTCCTCAATTTATGTTCTTGATGCCTGTGTTAGCCTGTTCTCATGCTGTTATAAGAACATACCCAAGACTGGGTAATATTTAAAGAAAAGAGGTTTAATTGACTCACAGTCCAGCATGGCTGGGGAGGCCTCAGGAAACTTACAATCATGGCGGAAGACAACACAAATATGTCCTTTTTCACATGGCAGCATCAAGAAGTGCAGAGCGAAGGGGAGGAAAAGCCCCTTATAAAACCATCAGATCTCATGAGAATTCACTCACTATCATGAGAACAACATGGAAGTAACCAACTTCATGATTCTATTACCTCCCACTGGGCCCCTCCCACAACACATGGGGATCATGATAACTACAATTCAAGATGAGATCTGCATTGGGGAACAGTCAAACCACATCATTTCATCCCTGACCCCTCCCAAATTTCATGTCCTAAAATTTTAAAACACAATCATGCCTTCCCAACAGTTCTCCGAAGTCTTAATTAATTCCAACATTAATTCAAAAGTCCAAGTCCAAAGTCTCATTTGAGACAGGCAAGTTTCTCCTGCCTATGAGCTTTTGAGTTCCAAAATGACCTCTTTTGACTCCATGTCTCACATCCAGGTCACCCTGATGCAAGAGGTGTGCTCACATGGCCTTGGACAGCCTTGTCCCTGTTGCTTTGCAGGATACAGCCCTTCTCCTGGCTGCTTTAATGGGCTGGCATTGAATGTCTGTGGTTTTTCCAGGTGCATCATGTAAACTGTCAGTGTATCTACCATTCTGGGTCTGGAGGAAGGTGGCTCTCTTCTCACAGATCCACTAGGCAATGCCCCAATGGGGACCCTGGGAGCTCTAACCCCATATTTCCTTTCTGCACTGCCCTAGTAGAGAGTCTCTATAAGGGCTCCATCCCTGCAGCAAACTTCTGCTTGGACATACAGACATTTCCATACATCCTCTGTAATCTAGTCATAGGTTTCCAAACCTCAGTTGTTGACTTCTGTTTATCTGCAGGCCCAACAATGCATGAAAGCCACCAAGGCTTGGGACTGGCACCCTCTGAAGCAATGGCCTGAGCTGCACATCGGCTCCCTCTTAGCCATAGCTGCAGCTGAGACAGCTGGATGAAGGGCACCATGTCTTGAGGCTGCACAGAGCAGGGGGTTCCTGAGCCCAGGCCAGGAAACCATTTTTTCCTCTTATATCTCTGGGCTTGTGATGGGTGGGGCCTCCAGGAAGATCTCTGACATACCCTGGAGACATTTTCACCATTGTCTTGGTGATTAACATTTGGCTCGTTGTTAGCTATGCAAATTTTGGCAGCAGGCTTGCTTTTCTCCTCAGAAAATGGGGGTTTTCTTTTCTATCATGTCATCCAATTTTCCAAACTTTTATGGTCTACTTCCTCTTGAATGCTTGGCTGCCTAGAAATTTCTTCTGCCAGATAACCTAAATTATCTCTCTCAATTTCAGAGTTCCACAGATCTCTAGGAAAGGGGCAAAATGCTGCCAGTTTCTTTGCTAAAACATAGCAAGTGTCATGCCTTGCTATGGAGGGAGTTAGCAGGCTTGTTTACAGGTAACAGGGCATGCTGGATTTTAGAGTTGCCAGAACTTTTGTGCTGGCAGGAATTTCATTAACCTTTGAAGTTGCTGTCCTTTGGATGGGGCTTTTAGTTTTAATGTTCTTTCATGCCCTTGATGGTATGACTGTGGTGTAAGTTGAGTTCAGTCAATTGGCTTCATTTCTGGATACTTTCAGAGTGCTAAGGCTCGACCCAGCATGCCTGGGCTACATCATGCAACCTTGGGGAACTGGGACCAGGTATGCTGCTTTGTTCTCTGACCCCTTAAGGTTGAGCACCAGCTGTGCTAGTTGAATCCAAGGTACCCCCAGTCTGCTGGCAACTGCACTTTATCAGGGACTGCCAGCAAAAGCACACCAGTGTGTAGGCCTTGGAACCATGGGTGAAAGAATTCTTACAGGGTGGTGGTAGAGGGTGCATGGGTTATGCCTCAGTGGGGCTGTGGGGTGACTGTGGACAAATATTGTTAAAATGGCTATATTGCCCAAAGCAATTTGTAGACTCAAAGCTATTCTAATCAAACTACATGTATCATTTTTTACAGAATTAGAAAAAGCTATTCAAAAATTATATGCACCCAAAAAAGAGCCCGAATCGCCAAGGCCCTCCTAAGCAAAAAGAACAAAGCTGGAAATGTCACACTACCAGAGTTCAAACTATACTATAAGACTACAGTAACCCCAATAGCATAGTACTGGTACAAAAACAGATACATGGACCAATGGAAATAAAAAGAAACAGAAATAAAGCCGTAAACTTACAACCGCCTGATCTTTGAAAAAGTTGGCAAGCACAAGCACTGGGAAAAGGACTCCATATTCAATAAATGGTGCTGGGAAAACTGGTTACCCATATGCAAAAGAATAAAACTGAACTCCTACCTTTTACTATTTACAAAAATTAACTCAAGATGAATTAAATATTTAAATGTAAGACCTCAAACAATACAATCCTAGAAGAAAACGTAGGAAATATCCTTTACAACATTGGCTTTGTCAAATTATTTTTGGCTAAGTGCCCAAAAGCAACTGTAACAAAAACAAAACTTGACAAGTAGCACCTAATTAAACCTAAGTTTCCACATAGTAAAAGAAGCTGTGAACAGAGGAAACAAACAAATTATGGAATGGGAGAAAATATTTACCAATTATTCATCTGACAAGGTCTAATATTCAAAATTTACAATGAACTTAAATGATTCAACAAAGAAGAAACAATCTCATTAAGAAATGTGCAAAGGAAATGAACAAACACTTCTCAAACAAAGACATACAAGCAGCCAACAAACATGTGAAAAAAATCCTCAACATCACTAATCATCAGAGAAATGGAAATCATAACAATAATGATATACCATCTTACACCAATCAGAATGACTATTATAAAAATCAAAAAAATAACAGATTTTGGTGAGGCTGCAGAGAAAAAGTGATGCTGATACATCATTGATGGGAATGTCAATTAGTTCAGCCACATAGTTAATTCAATTATGTAAATAATTGAAGCATTTAAAAAACCTCAGAGGACTGTAAAAGAATCCTGTAAGATTTTTCCTAGAATAAACTGAAGGTGAATTTGAAGAAATGTAAAAGTTTGACTTTCTTACTTTGACAAGGAACATTAATAATAGAGAAAGTAAAGGAAAAAAAATCCTTAATATTTAAGAATATGCCAGATATGTTAAGAAAACATAGAAACTAAATGATAAGAACTCATGAACACAAAGAAGGGAAGAATAAACAGTAGGGCCTACTTGAGGGTGGAGGATGGGAGGAAGGAGAGGAGCAGAAAAAAATAACCATTGGATACTGGGTTCAATATCTGGGTGATGAAATAATCTGTACAACGAACTCCCATGACATGAGTTCACCTGTAATACAAACCTGCACATGTACCCCAGAACCTAAAATAAATGTTAGGAAAAAATAGTTTATCTAAAGTAACAAACATTTTATTTATATTTTAAAGGTCTTTAATATTATTACCTTCAATATTTAACAATTATTATTTTAACTTATAAATTTGAATAGTTATAAATTATAATTTGGAGACATATTTGAACACTTTTGGAAAATATAGTAATATGTAGGATGATAGTATTATAGTATGCATAGTTTGCAATCTCATGTTCCTTAGTCACTATAATACCCACGGCAAATATAGAAAAATATTGTCTGTTACATGAAAGTTGAGAAATAACTCAAAAGAAAATAATTCCAAGGTTATACAATTTTAAGTTTAAAGCAAGTACTGCCACAACTGTACTGCTTGAATTTACTTATAGTATTTAAGCTTATGTTATCTTCTGGAATAATAATAAAACTATTGTAAAATGCCTTTGTGAAGATTAATTGAGGTACTATATAAAGAACTTAGAAAAGTGTGTATCACATTGTAATCTTTCAAAATACATTAGCTCTTCTTAGTTATTGCTAGCAAATGTCTTCTTGGGGACAGAGTAAAACATTGAATACAAGAGTATAGGATTAGGGTCCAGAATCAGATAAAGTAATTGAATAATTAGAGAAATTCAGGTATCACATTGTGTTCACAGTAATGACAATATTGCTAAAGATAGTGGACAGTAGGATGTACATTTCTCATATTGGAAAAAGTGGAAGATACTAAGAATTTGGCCCTAACTCAATGCCTTTCCCTTTTCCCTTTTCTCTATTCAGAAATTGGTAATTCCTGAGATACATGTGGCTCTGGGATGTACATGAGAGCTCTTACTCTTGCAGACCACCAATGGACTAAGGATTCACTGAAAATGTGCCAGCTTTGACTAAAGCCTGAAAGCTTGCAGAAGGCTAGAATGGTCCTATTGATAATGTGAGGCCTGACTCTAGTTTTGAGATTCTTCCTGACCACATGTGGAGAAAGCATTGTACCTTATGTCTTGTGGGACGGACTTGACTTAGACTAGAGGTCAGAAAAAGAGTCAGCTCTTTTTTTTTTTATTTTTTTTTTTTATTTTTTTTTCTGTAAGGTACAGATAGTAGCTATTTTAGGCTTTGTGGACCATATGGTATCTTTTGCCATTACTAAACTCTACAGATTTAGCATAAAAACAGGCATAGAAAATATGTACATGAATGAGTGTGAATGTGCTCTGTCATTCATGGACACTTAAAATTGAGTTTTACTAAATTTCCACATTTTTCCTTTGTTTGGTTCTTAATAAAAAAGATTGGTATATGTTTTTAGCCAACTGTACATGAATAACTGAATTATAATGTCTCAAGGAGGGCTAGCTTCTATATTTTGGAAAGACATCGCGTTCTCCAGCCAGAAAATAGGAAATTAGATTTACTTATATTTATACGTATAGGGCAATTTTCATGAAATATGACAATAATGAGGAAATTTCAAAATGGACCAACCAGTTCAGCTTTTGCGCTTGTCTCTAACTGCAACTCCAAAGGTTGTAATAGGAAACACAATGTTGTTGTTGTTCTCTGAAATAATTTAAACAGCTACATACAACTCAAGGCCATCCAGAGATGATGGCTGTCACACATATCATCATTCAAATCATTATAAATTGATTTATAATTTCTGCCTAAAATAACTTATGATTTACAATATGGATATCAGCTTACTATCTGTCTATCATGTACCTTTTATTTTACTCTGTCTTAAATGTATTATATTGAAGTCTTAAGTATATCTCTTCACCCAACCATAAAAGGTACTAGGCAAGTATTTCCTTCATCTGCAAAATTCATGGGAGTATTCATTTTCATTGTTTCTTTAATTGTATCTACCTTTTCTGAGCACAAAGTACTGAACTTTATAGTCAGCTTTCTTAAGGCAACTCATTCTTACCGATTACTAATTAATGTATAGGTATACCTGTACAATAACTTTGAAAAGGGTAGTATAACATTAATTATCAACATGCATTTTGCCTTTTAGCCAAAGGCAGTAAGATTTTTAACTGAATGTCCTCTGTCTTTATTTTATTTCTTGAGTTATATAATACTTAGGACTCTGCATTTTAACTTTACTGGTGAGATTATTTAACTTAATAGTATTATTTAGCTTGTCAAAATTAACCATCCTTCAACAAGACAAGGGAGATATTATTAATCTGAATGGTCAAAGGAACATTTTGCTTATTTCTATAGTTTATTAATGAGATATCATGCACAATTTTTGATTATGTGACCTACTTCTTTTATTTATTCATGTTGATTTACTGTTTAAGTCATCCAGGGTTTTCAGATGATTAAGAACAAGTTCATCCTGTTTTATGTTAAGTGGGGGTCGAGGGAAAAAAATAAAAGCAAAAAATACCACCTGAAATTTTAGGGAAGTGTTTAATGAAATGTGTTTTTTTGTAATAACATATGTTTGTTAAACTTCCCTCTTCCTCTTTTCTCCTTAATTTTCTTGACCAGGAAGAAAAATACTGGTTTCATATATTTTATTATTGCGTTTAACTAGGAAGAATTAAATTAACAAAAACAAAGGACTGTCATGTTTTAATAATATTTGAAACCTACTATCTGTCTGAATAGCAGAATGTTTGTTGTTAGATAACTTAGCAGTCAGATTTGTCACTTGCAAAGCCCAATTAAACAGTATTTGTTTATGTAATATGTATTAGACGCTAATAAGATCTTTAGTTGCCGCATATTACTAATTTTATACTTAGTATCACATTACATAAAAAGAAGCAAAAACATTTATTCTTTTTACAAAGAATACAGCTTTCAATTTCAATTGTCAATCTGCTTATATTTTAATTTTCTCCATCTATTATTTTGCCATTTAACCATGTATGGTAAATATGTGGTTAAATGAATTTACCTAATACATTTCTTTCTATCTATCTATCTATCTATCTATCTGTCTGTCTATCTATCTATCTATCTATCTATCTGTCAGTCGTCTATCTATATCTCCATATACCAAGAAAGTACTGTCTTAATACATGTTTTGTCACTGTGCAAGCGTAACAGCTTTAAAGATACCTGAAAAACATAGGCTGCTTTGATTTTTGATATACATATTTTAGATGTTATTATCCAAAAATAACCACACGTATTAATTTGTGACAGATTATCATTAATTGAATTTCTTTGTCTAGTAAAATATTTATAACATGAAAATATTTCTGTATTTTACAAAATAAATGCTTCTCCATTCTCCACTTTGCTTTAATTACTCCTTTGAAGATAAGAGCTTTCAAAGAGTGCTTGTCTCAAAGCAGATTGAGGGGTAATGAAGCCACAAAGGTAGTGGAGATTAAACCATATTAATATTACAGTTTTAATTGCATAAATACTGTGAAAGTGTATTGCAATTGAGAATATACATTTAAAAATTGAGTTGAGGACCAGTAATTGAACACTCTAATTGTAGCATTATGTTAAATTTTGTTCTTTCTCTGTGCCTCCCTCCAAAACACAAACTATCTCTATATATCTCTTTTAAATTACTACTTTGAAAGGTAGCATTATCATATAACAACCATTTTCTCCCACCATAAACAAACTTCATTTTTCTTGTAATCTCCATTTCCATTTTTTCCTTCCAGTTAATATTTATTCTTGTTTTCTCATTGTTGTTCTCCTCACTGTACAGCAATGTCAATCCTTCTATATTCACATATGTTTACATATTTAGGAGTTTTATGCACTATACTATATTTGAAATATAATAACTTGAAATTCTTACCTATATTAATATTAAAACAAATAACAAGACCAAGAAAATATCCTAGACTTCTGAGAGCAAGACATTAAACAATATAAATAGAAAATATAAAATGGAACAATATAAATAGAAAAAAACTAAATCAGAGCCATTTGAAGAATGGATTTTGGGAACAGAAGAACTAAAATACGTAATTTCCAAGGAAGGAGTTCCCCTCCAGGAGTGAAAAAGTGACCATGTAATAAACATTTGTGAAAAAAGTAGGTCTCAACCCCAAGTGGACTAATGATTAAAGGTCAAGTTTTTAAGTTGTGTGTGTGCATGTGTTTCTGTGTAAGAATGTGATTATAAATGTTTAGTGTAAGAATGTATACTTACAGTTGGAAAATACAGATCAGAAATTCCAGCATTAATGTAGTCTTTCATAAATATTTTATTAAATTAATATATACTTTTATTTAATCTACATTAATTGGAGGCAAAAATGAGACTCCTCAGCTTCCCGTAAATTTCTATATATTTTGAAAACTTTGACTCAAGATATAACTTGAGTTAAATGCCCTTCATATGTTAAACTTACACAGAAAAATTTAGTTAACATAATGTGTTATCATATCGCTTGTAGGTTCTATACTGAGATGCTTGAGGTAATCTGCTAATATATATCATACAGAAATACCAAAACAGTGACTCTTTTTTATATGACCTGCAAGTATTTTATCAATAAAAGTTGTGGTGGATTTTATTATTTGGAAACATTAAATTTTTGCTTATAGGCAAATAATGTAAACAAAGATAAAATAGATAATAATTAGAGTAATGAGAAAGAAGAGAGGAAAGAAAAGAAGAAATAATCAGAGCCTTGGAATCAGAGGATCAATGAGGAAAATGTAACTCAGAATAGGAAAAAGGATTGGAACTGACATTTGGAAGGGTACCAACATAAAAGCAGAGGCTAGGCATAGAAAGGGAATGAGGTTGGAATAAGAAGGAGGATTTTGTGCCAGAAGGAAAGAAGATACTGGATTCTGAGCCAGATTCAGTTATGAGGATGGTGGCACCCGTTACAAGATTGAGTTATGACTGGAGAGTGGAACAGAATGTGCCTGGCCAGGAGCAGACACATTGGCACAAAACTACAGCACGTGAGTGAGAGGAATGTGTTCAGAGCTGTTGGAGGTTGTGGTTATTTAATCATAACTTGCTTCCGTCTGGTGCCAGAAGACTGATAGAACTCTCTCCCACAGAGGTCAAACAAATGGTTTTCTCAACTCACTTAGTCAATTATCCACCCTGTGAATAGAAGGTCAGGTTGCTGTCTAACTGCAATTTAAGACAAATGAGATGCATTAAATGTGCAATTGTGTGCAAGGTGCTTATGAGAGAACAATCTTAGGGAGTTTAAATACTGCTCTGCCAAGATCAGACTAACTTAATGGCCAGTGTATAAAATTATCACTTTATATTCTTATAATATATACTTCTTGAGAATTACATAAACTATTAAATTATAAACACTCCAGGGAGAAAGAATAGGTCATCATAAACATATCTTAATGGAAATTATTACCAGTTTTTTACCAGAAAGGTGTGAGATAAAATCCCGGGTATTTTATTTACTTTCTGAATTGAAAAGTTTACATCTCAGAACCCCAGTGTTCTACAGTTAATATTTGATTACAATATTAATGTATTTGATTATAATATATATACTCCACAGATATAAATACGTACGTGTGTATGTGAGTGTATAGTTATATCTTCCCTAGTCCATAGCTTAAGGAATTCACAATGTAAGCAGATAGAATGACAAAATGCTTAGCAAGCCCAAAGGTAAGTATGTAATCAGTGCTGTAAGAGAGTAAGATCAGAACAAGCACATGTTCTGCTACAGTTACGTTCTAATTCATATTTAAAATATATTACACAAATACTTAAATGAAGATATAGCTATGTATGTTTAATTTCAAATAATATCACTGAATTAGCTTCTACCCATGTGCCAGTAAAGCATCTGTGACGGCTTTGGTACACTCAGTTTATTAATTATTTAATGAGTCGCTAATATATCCCAAACAATGTTGTAAATGTTGGTGAAACAGCAGTGAACAATGAAAAAATACAGAAATATTAAACAAGTAAACATATACATACCTGATATTTCATGTAGTGATCAGCCATGAAGATAATAATAAGGATAAAAAATTAGGGAGTAAATGGAATGGGATGGGAATGTTTTGATAGAGAGTTTAGAGAAAGAGACTTTTGAATGGGGACCAGCTGACTGAGTGACCTATGTAAAATTATAGGGAATTGATTCATGGAATTAAGCAGTCAGCATGTTTAGAGAACCTAAGACAAAAACAAATCGGCATCCTTGAAAATCTAAAAGAAGCAGAGTATAGCTGGACTAGAGTTAACGGGAGGAGAATGGTAAAGGGTAATGTTGTAGAAGCAGACAGCAAGGAGAAAGCCATAAGTAAATAAATAAACAAATAAATAATGAGACTTGATAAAGAAATTGGCTTTTACTTTAGATGTGATTGAAAGCTGCTAAAGGATTAAAAAATGTAAAAGATGTGCTTCAAATTGCCTTGGGGGTGGAAGAGGGAACAACCATGATGTTCTACTAGCAAGAGTGGTGGCCAGCAAAACAATCAGAATGTTCCAAAACCGACACAGAAAAAAAAACAACAACTATGATTCCTCAAAATCAGTGTTGGTACAATAAAGATGTCAAAAAGTGTCTGCTTATGAATATGTTCTGAATATGGAGTAAAATAGTATGTACACAGATATGGTAGACAGTAAATAAAAAGAGAATCTTAGGTTACTTCAAACTTTTACCCTTGGATACTAGGTTATTGGGGGTTTTATAGACAGTAATTCACCTGGATGTCACAGAAGTAGTTAAATACTTTGCTGGGCAAGTTCATTTTATCCCTGCCTTCAACCCTAAACCATTTTCAACATTTATTTATCCTGCACTAAGTCAGCAGCAGCTGAGACTGGAAGGAGGTGGACCCATGACGACAACATTCCTTGGACTGACTTACCAGTGGACTTCTCATTGGTTTTGCCAAATTGGAGGTTTTAATGATATTTTAAATACTATTTTTAATGCATTAAATATTTCTAGGGAAAATGTTTTTCTCTTTTTTTCAGGTTTATATGTGCAACTTGCCGTTCAAAACAAATACTTCAAAGTCAAAATATTCCAAGCCAAAATTCCTTCCAAACATGCATTTCAGCCTGGTTATCTCTTGATAAGTCACGCTACCATTCTATACAATTTTAAATTTCAAAGCTATGAATGCATTTCTCTGACTACTAGCATAAAGCTGTTAATACAGTATTTGTACAGTATTTATAATATCTCAATGTGTTTTTACTAAATATTTTCTTAAAGATGTCACACTTGCTGTCTTTTCATGGACATATGTCATTTCTTGACTAGACTATCACTCTAACTCCCATTGCTCAAATGAGTTTTTCAATTATTAACTTAATGTTCCTATAAAAGTTCATGTGTTTCATCTGTAAAATCTTCAACAACAACATACTTGCACAATACTCTAGGATAAGGTCTAAATGTCTCCTGTTTACACATAAAACTGATAATTTTCTGGACTTCAACACTAATACCTCAAGCTCAATTGTTGTCACACACACATACTTGTCCTTAACAGACACACACACCAACCCTCCACATTGGGATCCAATGAAAATAATTGTGTTTGATTTTATGTATACACAGCATTATTTTCATCTACCTCTTGCTTGGATCACTCTTTCTCTTTGGCATATAATACTTTTGAGCACATTTCCTCTAAATTCTCAAGAGGTAATCTGCTCCAAATTTGCTTCATATGAAGCTATTCTTTGTCTCAGTTAGAATTATTTTATTTATTCTTGATGCCCAAAAATGAATTCTGACTTCTATAGTTATATCTTTACCACATTCTTACAAGTTATAATTTTATTTCTCTTTCTTTTCCAACCGAACCATCAGCTCTTGAGGAAAAGAGTGGTATTCTCCCAATAACCTGGTTGTTAATCTTAGGTTTATTATCTCATCAAATTAAATGCTCCATTCTGAAACTGTGAAATTGGATGCGTAATTAATATAAACTGTTAGAGTTTTGTTCTTGTTGTTGATGTTGTTACAGTCCCACCAATGAGACTGGCATTTCAGCAGCACTGGCATTCAGAGTAGTAGCATCAGTAGAAATTTGTAGCGATAACCTCAGAAGCAATGTATTCTGTCTACTGCTCCTCAAACCTTTAACGTTGCTTCAGATACCTCCTAAAATATTTATCTTTTCATTATCCTTCAAATACTTTGATCCACTTTATATATATTCAATGTATGTATTTTTCTAATTTATTTAGCTAGAGTAAATTTCACCTAGAAAAAAAGAAACTTGACTGAAACAAATTTATGTGTTCAGCGCCAAAATATGCTTAATATTATTGAAGTTTAATTTATATTTGTGGACTGTAGAAATGAGTGAATAAGAAGTCTGCTTAAATATTAATAAGGTAATAAAAGTTAACATTTATTGTGTGTTCAGTTTGTATAAAGTTTTTGCAACAATCTTTGCAGAAATGAACATGTTTTCTCTTAACTTCATTCTTTTGAGGTGGTTACTATTATCTCTGCTTTCCTTGGAGGACATTGAGGCATAGAAACGTTAGTTGCATGACTCAAAGTCACCCCTAGTAAGTGATGCAGCTGAGATTTGTACTTAGACATCTGTTTCAAGAACCTACAACCATTCTATTATTCTACATTGTCTCTTATAGCAGGATAAGCAGTTTGCTCTTTGTTTGTGTTTGTTTCTTCATTGCGATCATTGTTATTTAAGAATGTTATTAAAAAGAAACGAGTACTGTGAATATATAACATTGGACCACAGTTTTCAACCGTCTTTTGCCCAAAATAAAAGAATATATGTAAAACATACAGTTTGATCCAAATTCAAAAACGAAGTGAAAACGGTTTTAACGATCATCTTCCCAACTGTATGGTTTGCTTGTTAATCAGCGTGATCCGTAAATAAATCAGTTGACATTCATAACAACATCGAAGTAAATAATATATACCTTCAATTTAAAAAATCTAGAATCAACCACAGGGAAATGAGAAGTATAGTAGAATCACATAAGTATTTAGGCATATCTTATTTTATTATATAAATATATGCATAAAATATATATATATTACATGTGTATATGCATATATCTTTGTAAATGACTTTATATTTAATTTTCATATAAATTAAGTTTTTAGAGTCTATGTCTTTATACAGGCAAAGCCTAAGTCAAAATAAGAATGAGTTTGGCTTGGTAAAGACAGAATACCAATGAAGAGCTATCTTTTGAATTTTTTCTAAATGTTCTTATATTCAGCCTTTGTCAGAACTGGAGGAACAGAGCGTTCCAAAGCCTTGGACCCATGACAAAAATCTCTTCTTCTGAATTTTTCATCATTTATCATTTAACTACAAAATGTCAGAAATCAAAAAGACACCACCAGAAATTTTTCAGATCCTAACTTTTCACCCCAATTATGGCCTTAAGAATAAAGTATAAAAAATTTCAAGCGCAGAACTGAAAATAAAAAGGAGCTGGTCCATTTCCAAAAGACTTGCTTTCAATTGTATACATTAGAGAGAGCATTAGCTTTAAAAATCAATATTCTACAATCATGACTTTTTCTTGACCTATCAGAAAGTTGAGACTACAGAAATCGTGATTTTGTAAAATAAAAGCTTAATGCTAGATATTGTTGCATATATTTCTCCAAGTAGTAGCATGCAATGTTTATCCACTTATTCATATTCATTTTTTCAATATGAAAAAATTTTGAAGCAATATCATCTATTGAAGTCTGTAACTTACAAAGAAATAAACAATTATGCATTTGGATCTACTGTAAACATATACAACATACACAGTATTGAGTGTCGGTGATCTACATTGAAGTCAGGACAATCGTTGGCATAAGTAATTTTCCAAATTAACCATTTAAATATTCCAACATTTAACGTGTGTTAGATGTTAATATGTTTTAATTAAAATCTTGAAGACAAGGAATTTTGTTGGTTCAAAGGGACAGGTGGTACTCAATTCATTATGTTTTGCTAGTTTCATTTTCAAAACACTGGGATAAACCGGTATCTGGATTTCTGTTTCTTCTGATTAGGCTATTGCATGGTAAACACACACACACTTACATATAATAAGTATATCAATGAAATTAATATCCGAAGTAATCTAACACTTTTTAATATCATGTGAGCAGTTACACAAGCGCATTTCCTTCTTGGACGCATGATTCTTCTACTCTGTATTCTCTGGGTCCCTATTTTGATTTGTTCCTTTGCTTTCTAGGCCTGAAGCTGAATTTGCACTCTCAGATTTTATTTCCTTGCCCTCCTGAGTTTTCTCATCTGTTTCCTGGAAGTCATGTATTTCATTTATTTGATTTAAAACAAATAAACAAAAATAATGGAGCCTTAAGGAGTTTGTCCCAGAGGAATTGGAGGAGGGTACTCACGCACATCCCTGCAAATCTAAAAGTATATTTATGTTACTCTACAAATGATTTATATTCTGGCAGAATTTGATAAAAATAAATACTTGGATTCACCAAACCCAATTTTTAAAATGTATAAAATATCAGCTTGAAAGGGTATGTAGAGTACTAAATAAACTATATGAGAAGCAAATCCAAATAGCTACTTAGTATAGTAAATTTTAAAACATTATGACATACTTCTGAAGGTTTCTTGAAATACAAAGCAATTCATTAAAAGTTAAGAATTGATCTTAAGAGCAACACTGGTTAAAATAACATTATGGGTTAATATTTAGCAGGATTGGAAGCAAAATAATTTATTATTTTGATAAGAAGTAGTCAAAATAAACATACGCTGGGCCATCAAAGAGCCTTAAAATATTAAACAACATAACATAATAAATTACCTATATGGAATAAAATGAAATTAGAGCTCACTAAAAAATGAGGTATTAAAAAATAACTTGTTTTGGAAAACTATAGTAAACATGCCACAAGCAAAAGAAAAAAATATTTTGAAGAAATTATGGCTTACTTAGAACTGAATTACTATAACATGTCAAAAACAGTTAAAAAGAAAATTTTCAGTTGAAGGACATTTTTCAGAAACAAGGAAATTTCAAAACCATGATGGCAGTCTTTAACTCCAAAAGTTAAAAAATAAATAAATAAACAGAATGCACTCTTTCGAATAAGAAATAATATAGAAAAAGGCATATCAATGAAATAAATGAAAACTGAACAATTCTATTTGTAACTCAATATAAAATGCACTAAATCTTAAATGTTTCATTAAATATCAGTAAATTACAAAATTTTATATGGAGCAAATATTATTTTCAGATAGATTTTTGAAATTTTTTTTTGAGTAGATTCTTTGCAAATAGATTTTTTAAATAGAGTATTATTTTGAAATAAAAATTATTAGACTTTTTCGTAAGAAAATTTCCTTTGGAAAATTTCTAAAATAAAACAAAAATTCTTATGTACCATGGTAAGTCTCATTATAAATTTTACCCAATTGCAAAATATTTTGGGATTTGCAAACAAAGCAAGTCAAATTAATAGTAATCTGAAAAACATTGACCCTTGTCTTATTTCAACTATTTAGGCATCACAATTAAATATCTCTATCTCTATCTTTCTCATTGTTTCTCTCTATCTCTCTGTCCTAACTCCTCCCATATCCAGTTCAGGAAAACAGTTAAGTCTTTAAAATGCTAACATAATAAAGTTGACAAACAATACTTGGTAAACATTATATACTGGAAATTGGATCCCCAGTAGGTTCAAATGCGCCTAAAAATTTCCCTTAGTTTTTTCTATTTTCTCAATCAAATACTTTATGTCAAATTTACTGTGTAGACCTTTGTTATGCCTCAAATCATGTTGTATGGACATCACTCTCACTGTATTTTCTCCTTTTAAGAAAAACAAAATGATGTTTTGACAGAATTTAGCATATAACATAGTAAATGCTGGAACAATTATTTGCCCAAAAATATTTCACCCACTGATTAGAGTGTTTTCTATATTATTTTATCATTAAATACTAGATAAGCTACTTGCTGTCATTGCTAAGTAAGGAAAAGGTAGAGGAAGTTACACTTAACTTGAGAATATATTTCTATTGGAATAGGATAAAATAAATTTCATTTCGAATCATATATAGATATATTAGAAATGAATTTCTTATACTGTAATGTGAGCACATTTAGATATTTTAGACATTAATTTTCAGATTTGATTTAGTTTTCTAAGGAAATGTATTATATAAATGTTTAAATATATATTGTATATATCATTTTTATATACACATACAAATATATTTGAATGTATATATGGATATGTTTGAGTAAATAATGTTTTCAGGATAAATCCAACAAAAATTAATTTATGGACTAATGACTCTGTACTAGTGCTTATTATGTATTTTATCACTAACTCTTCATCACTTGGAGCAAAATCTGAATTCACAAGTCATTCTTTCTGACAATCAAAACCCTATCTCTGAAATGATATTTTAGTCATTGCAGTTCCATTTTCATAGGCATTAAGATATGTAGTCTTTCTAACATACATAACATCCCTGAGTTTTAATCCATAATGAGGTTTTTAAGATTTAAGACAGACTTTCTCTCAGCTTAATTTAAACAATGCTTTTTAAATTCTATTCATCATTTCGTAATTCCTTATTCTCTTTGGCTTAGTCTCAAGCATCAATTATTCCAGTCCATCATGGATCACATAGAGCATGCCACATATGTTGGGGTAGTAGAAGGCCACTCAGGCTTTGAGTTCTCAACTCCTCATTGCCTGACTTGCAAGTGTTACTGTGCTTCATTTCCATATTGTCTTTCTCTTACCCATAGCCTCTACTTGGCCTAGAAAGCTTTATTCTATTTCCTCTTGATATACTTATTATTTTCAAATCTTCCTTCAAGGAATAATGTGCAGTTAAAAGCAAGAAGACTTTTTAATGCCATACTTATTTCCTCCCATCTAAAATGTTCTAAAATGGAAATACTGATAGTTATCTGTCATCAGTTACCATCTGCTTCTCTGAGTCATTGCAGGCTAGTTATTGATATAGACTTAGGAAGATAAAAAGCTGAGGCTTAAACTTGGCTACAAAACATGCTGGGCCTCTTTTAGTCTCATTTTCTTCATTTGTTAAAACAACAACAACAAAATCCTGTTGTAGATTGTTTTGCGCATTATGTAATATCTAATTACATTAAAATGGTAGCTTTAAAATATTAGTTCACTCACTGATAGTAGTATTTGTAAAGGTCTATCTACAAAAGTTTAATGCTGATTCAATTATTTCTGTCTTAACAGAATTTTATTGAGCAATGTCTTTGATTATACAGCGTATTGCTTAACTAATTGTGTACAGTGAGTAACAGAACATCAGCTAGAAATATGGACTGCTTTTCAACTTAATGTATAATATGTCCTATGATGTGCTTTGACGCAAAAAGGCCTGTAATTGAAACAAATAGAAACAAAATTTTATATAAATACATATTAAAATATTAAGCTTAAGAAACTCCAGAAGAATATTCTGCTTTAGAAAATCAGTTTAGCTGTGAACATACATAAAACAACTAAATATGTTTAGCGTAATGTATTTTTAAAATAATCACTGTAAGTTTTTAAAAAATAATAAAACTTTTTAAATGGCATGCTGATATACAATTAAAACTGTTTGAGGTATATTAACGATAAATTTTAAAAATCACCAAGTTCAATAGAGCGAATTGAAATATACCTTATCATTACCTTAACATAGCAGTGATATTAAATTTTGATATGAGTCATTTTCTGCTAAAATTCATCTAGCATTCTTTTCTTTTATTGATTTTATTTTGCTATGGCATAATTCTTTGTGCCTGCTGCTGCTAATGTTTATGTAAGATCACCACATTTTTCTATGGGTTTTGAGGTGGTATATTTGTTTTGTTTTTTTACTGCCATAAGAAAATTGTCTGTAGCTTATTTGTATTGTTTTCCTTAAACTCTATAGGTTTAACTCTTCAGGGTGCAAATAATATCACACAATTTTCAAAAAAGACTTTAGATTTTATTTACTACTTTTAATTTAAAAAGTATTCACGCCATCACCAACTTATTTAAAGACACATAAAATTAAACAATCTTGGATTTTGTTTATCTATGTAGTTTATTAATGAATTCTAACAATATATTTCTCTTTGTATATACAATAATAAATTATAGTAAGATAAAAATCAAAATGTAATTTATCGAACCACTTTAATACTATGAAATAAATTATGGATATTAAATAACTTTTGATATATTCATTATAATACCTTCTTTTTTACATCACACCAATATTTAATACATTTGAATTAGTTAATATTTAAGATAACGCAAATATATGTCTATTTGTATTAAAGCAATTGCCTATCTCTGTTTCTGCTATTTTTGCACCTTACACCATTACATAATAACATTTTTTAGAAATGGAAACAGTCCCATAAATTTGCAGAAATGTCACAAGTCCAAGTTTAATAAGTAGGAAAGTCCATGGCTTATATAATGGAAAGAAACTATGCCCACCTAGTGTGTTTCAAATATTAAAATATATCTTTTCATTTTTTATTCTGCCCCTCTACAAAATATAACCTTCAACAAAAATGTAAAATGCAAAAAAGATTTTATCAGTACATGTATTTTTTAAGTAATTCTGTCAATTTTTCATTAGTATACATCACATCGTTCTTACAGATTAAGTGATATAGTTGTGAGATCTATGTTTCATATGTTATAGTGCCAAAACTGACAAAAACCTCAAAAATGGATTAGCTGAATATTACATATTATTTCAAAGATAACTCTTTGATACTGTGATGAACAAATTGTTTTACATTTTTCTTTAGAATCTGCATTGATAAAATTATATTCACTGTGATTACTGACCAAAACAATTACATTGAATTAATTTCAATTTTACTTTTTATTCATCATCCACTTACTCATTAAAAAGATATTTATTGCATACATCTAAGTATACAATGGTTTCTTAGACACTATAGAATTATCTGCTTGCATCCAAATATTTTAAGAATAAGATACTGATTATTTTTTAAGGTTGTGCCCAATTTTCTAATATTCTTTAAGGGTAATGATTAGTTTAAATTTAAATATTTTCACCTTAAATATCTATGTACCTACTAGCATTAAAAATGTCACCTGACTGAAAATTATGTATTACAAATGTAAAAAATTTCCCTACACATTTTGAACAAATATATAAACTTAGATCTCTTAAAATAATACTCTTATTTATTGTAAATCCTTGTTAGGAGAAAGCATACAACCATATATGTCTGCATAAGATGATATTCTATGTGGGTATTTTCCTCCACAAAATTCAACATTCGTTTTAATCAATCCTAAAGCTACCATCAAGTATCAGAATAGATATGTCCATCTTTCCAGTAAGAAGGGTTCTAAATTTGAACCTCAATGCATTTTAAATAATTAACTAGGTGTAATTTAACCTTTCTTAATCTTTTATATTCCTCAAAATTTCCAGTAATTTAATTCTGCATTTACTCAATAAGATAAA
The DNA here is from genome assembly GCF_000951045.1 of Mandrillus leucophaeus. Lineage (NCBI taxonomy): Eukaryota > Metazoa > Chordata > Mammalia > Primates > Cercopithecidae > Mandrillus > Mandrillus leucophaeus. The sequence continues at coordinate 1,231,991 of NW_012105842.1, forward strand.
TGCCATGTACACTTAGATGCACTTTTTAGCATCATTATATAGCAGAAGGTGGAGAATCTTTTTTATCATGAGATTTTATTCATCAAGCCAAACACTACAGGTGATTTGGAGTATAGTTTGATGATTATATCTGCCATGTTATACTTTTCTGAATGGCCCTTGGCTATGCTCATCTTTATCTTCTTTGAGTTTTATAGGCACTAAAACAATATCATCAATATTCTACTTATCATATTTTGTGTCATATAATTCTTAGCAATTTGTGTATTTTTTCCCATTTAAGAAATTCTGTGACTGAGGGGCATTTATATTGACATGATAATTAACAATACTGAGTTAGACATATAATACATGCTGAATAAGAGCTTGATTAATGATTTTTAAAAGCTGAATTAATTAATTTGATAACCAACACATTTTAAGATTGATGTTAGGATTATAATGAAAAATTAAATCACTCATTATTTAATATATCACAATCTAAAGTAAAGACAGCAAAAAAGATGATATAAGATAAAGTTCATTGTGGTTATAGACTGAATTTTGTGCCCAGCAAAATACATATGTTGAAGCCGTAATCCCTAGTACCTAGGCATGTGACTATATTTGGAGATAAGATTTTTAAAGAGGCAGTTAAATTTAAATGAGGTTCTAGAGTGAGAACTTAATCCAGTAGTACTGGTTATTACTGGTATCCTCCTAAAAAGAGAGAGACACCAGGGAAGCTTCTGCACAGAGTAATGACCAAGCGAGGACGTAAGAAGATGGTCATCGTCAAGCAAGTCTTTATGAGAAATCATACCTACTAACCCCTTCATCCTGGACTTTCAGCCTCCAGAACTGTGAGAAAATAAATTCCTGTTGCTTAAACCACATAGTTTGATGTAGTTGTATGGTAGCCCTGGCAACGTAATACAACCATCAAAACAAAATATCTTCTACCCAATTTGGCTTCTGTGAACAAGAATGGCTATTATTTCTATAATTGAAATGTAACAAAGTTTATTTTGCTTAATTACTATCAATTCATGCCATTTTTAAATGGCACAACAAGCATTTTCTAATTTTGCATTAAAACAACTACAAAGCCTTCTTAATGCAGAATTTCTTCTTATTTAGGATCATGGTGTAGTATAGAGAAATGAATGCAACATATTTTTAAAAAGTGCTAAATGGAGAAGTAAATAAACTCTTTTGAACTGGGGTTTAAAATATTATACAATATAAGCAGTTTTTAAATAAAACCTGAAGCAAGTACCACCTTAAACTAGAGAGAAAATATCTCAAAATATTAGTAAGAAGAAAACATATTGACAGAGTAATTTCATTTTTCAAACTGAAAACTCAAAAAGTTTTTATAGTTCAAACTGAGACACATTTGATAAAATGTGTATCCTTCTTAGAAATCAAGTACCTCTTGTTTCTTAGTGTGTTAAAGTGTCAATTCCTTTCAGGTCATATAACACTGGTTAGATGTTGTAGGTGATAGTTCTATCTCCTTTTCAATATCTGAAAAGTTTGATGCTCTCTTAAAAATCTGTATTTAATATTTTTTGGTAAATTATTTTCTCATATTAAAATTTCATGTTTTAAGAAATTGTGCTAGTAAAACATTGTGGTCTGTGATGTAGGGAAGAGGATGTTGGACTTACAGCCTTTAGGGTTATCTGGGCCTACTTTTCCCTCTTACTAGCTTTGTAGCTTGAGACAGTCTTTTATCATCTTTGAGATTATATATGCATCTGCAAAGTACCCTAACTGTCCCCAAAGGACATTTTGTTATATTACTTGTACTAAACAGAAGTTAGTATTTTATTCAAATAGAAATTATTTGATAATGATTAAAATATTTTACGTTTTTTAAAAGGAATAACAATAAACATTACAATTCCTTTGGTTTGATACTTATTTTTGCATAATTTGTATCATACTCATGTCAACTGCTCCAGGATTATTAATTATTTCTTTACTTCATATGCCTAAAATTATAAGTTTAGCTGCTCAGGACACATTCACGAAGGTAAAATGATAACAAAGCTGTGTCACTATATGCCTGCTGGCTAGTCCAATACCAATAGTTGTCTTATTCAGGATAACTAGAATGATGATAGGAGCAACAGTTCATGAGCCTTTCTCGTTGATAACCTGAGCTGCTAAAATGGGTATTTTTCTTTATTTCATTGACACATCAATATTTGTAGAGAAGACAAAATATACCTCTGTTTCCGAGGTGTGGTGCTTTGGTAGATGACCAGTTCAGATCTTGCAAAGAAGGATATGGAAATCAGTTGTATGATCCTTATTGAGACTATAGAATGTGGTAACAGTTATTCAGCAAAATAATTCTTAAAGATTGTCTCTATCCTCTGTATCACTTATTTCCCCACTTCGATGGGAAAGGTAGAAGGTTGCCTTCTTCTTACTGTCAACCAAATGAGAGTACTTACAGGGGGAGCTCTGCATACCTTACGTGAATCATGACCTTTGAGCAAGTGTTGCATTAAAAGTCTATAGGCAAGAGACTGAAATGACCTATGACATGTCAGTAGGTAAGATTGAAACTGAACTTTTACCTTTGTCTGAGCAAAAATGAAGTCCCCATAAAGGTATGTAATCAATATTTTCTTGGATCTTTTAAAATATAAGACAAGAATAGGTTTGTAACCCCAACAGAAGGTAAACTACTGAATGTCCTGAAGTTGAATGAGCAAACACAAGCTCCCCGAGAGACATTCCACGTCAAGGTGGATTTGGGAGACCATAGTAAGAGACATTTGAGAAACACACAGAAGTCTTCTACAGAAGTAAGAATTATTGTGATTGCAACCCCAAAGAAATCATCACACGGGTACAAAGACATTTTCTACACTTGCCTTTCTGTTCTCCCTTTTGCGGGTTCAGAGTCAGCTTCATGAAGAAAAATAAGAAACATATAAAGTCAAGCAGAAACAGAGTGAAATCATTTATCCTCAAACAGTTTATTTTCTCCTACCAGACTTCAGTGTATGTTTTTCAGTTTGAGCTGAGATGGGAAAAACTTTCCATTGGATATGATTATGGCACGAGGGTGGCCATTATAATAGTTTAAATGAACTTGTGATGGAGGCTGAAATTCTTGGAAGCCATTCTGCTACTTATTAAGAGTGGAATGATTTATGAATTCCATTGATTGTCAAAGAGAAAACTTGGTCAGAGTGTGGGTTTAAAGCAAAGGTGTATTCCTCATGGGTTGTATGGTTTCCTTTAACAATTCATCATATTAAGCCATGGTGTCTTGAAGTCTTTGTTTTTCTTTTAAATGTCATTGATTTAGTTTTGTTTGCTTGTTAATTTGCCTGTCTATGGTTCCTGTGAAAAACAAAGAAGCTTTACTAAAGACAGAGATATAGAACAAAAGTAAGGCAAAATGCAGTATATTTTGCCTACTCTGTTGGCAACCATCAAATGAAAATTTTGGAATTTGGCAAAGTACACTCTTTACATAATCTAACAAGAATCTAGTGATTATCTCAAGAAATCACTTGATTATCTCAAGAAATTTCTAAATACTAATGGCATTTAGAAAAAAAGCAGACTTACATACTTACTAGCTTTTCTTTCTCATCTTCTATTTTTATTGAATTAAATATTACTACCAATTACAACACAATTAAAAGCACCGGTTTTAAGGGTAGAGATGAATGATTTTAAACTCATTTAATTTCATAGTTCACACACACACACACATATATCATGCACACAAGTAGATATGACAAGAAAGGCACAGATCGTATCTCTTAGCCTGATGATTATCTCTTGTATATCACCCATGACAAAACTAGCCTTGTGTCACTATAAACAATATTTGCTTATTTAAATCTTCCATATAAATGAAAGATATAGTATGTACCTTCTTGTATATGGCTTCTGTCACTTAGAATAAAGACTTTGAGAATTTTCCATGTTATTTCATACATCAGTAGATTATTATTGCTGTCAATATTTGTGTAATATGTGGATAGATCAAAATATATTCAGTCATTTGCTGATAGATATTTTTGTTGTGTCTAACTTTTGGCTAGTATTCAAAGAAAACTGCAATAAAATTTTTGTACAGATATTTTTAATAATATATATTTTAATTTATCCAAGGTAAATGTCCAAGAGTAGATTAACTGGACTTAAGGTAACCATGTGTTTAATTTTATAAGTAATTGACAAATACTTAGTAGAGTGATCAACCATTTTGGATTTAAAGTAGCAATATCTGAGTTATAGTTAATCTACATGCTTGATAACACTTGGTTTTCTCAGTCTAAAATTTTAGCTATTCTAGCACAATACAGTGACATCCAACCTTGGATTTAATTTGCATTTCCCTTATAATTAATTATGGTGGCCAGTTTTTCAAGTCTTACTTGCAATTAGCCTATGTTCTTTATTGAACACAATGTACAAAATATCTGCCCATTTGTAATTGGCTGATTTGTCTTTTTTACACTTGTAAGAGTTTTTTATATATTCCAAATGCAAGTAATGTATTATCAGATATTAGTATTGCAAACAAACATTTTCTTTCAGTATCTGCTTTCCTTTTCATTTTTTTATTAAAAAAAGATTCTTAGTATTGATGAAAGTCTATTTTATGTTTTTTTAAATTTTCATGTGTTTTTCCTATACCATAATCATAAATATTTTTCCGTGTTTTAGTCTGGAAGTTTTATAGATTTAGCTTTTATTTCTAGGTCTATAAAATATTATAATTTATTTATTTGTTTGTGATACGAGGTCCCACAGTTTTTGTTTTGTTTTCTCCCATGTGGATATCGAGTTGGTCCATCACCATAGTTGTAAAGATGAACCATTCTCCTCATTAAATTATCAAGACAACATGATTGAATATCACTGTACATATAGAGTTCACCTGTGGACTTTCTATCCTATTGATCTATGTGTATATTCACAAACCACATCACATGTCTTAATTACTATAGCTTTACCTTAAGTTTTAAATTACATAGTGCACACCTTCCAACTGTTTTCTTTGATTTAAAAATTGTTTTGACTATTCCAAGTCCTTTTAAGTTTTATACACATTTTAAAATTAGTTTGCATATTTCTACAAAAAAAATCTGATGAGATTTCAATTGGTGCTTTGTTGACTTTGTAAACCAAAAGGTATCTGAGACAAGTCTCAGTCAATTTAGTTGATTGGACCAAAGTTAAGGACATGCCCATGACAACGCCTCAGGAGGTCCTGAGAACATGTAAAATGTGGTCAAGCTACAGCTTGGTTTTATAGATTTTAGGGAGACATAAGACATCAATCAACACATACAATTCTAATAAAGAAAGAACATTAATCAGCCAAAATATTGTTAGAATTATATTCCCTGGTCAAGTAAAAGTTATCCAGGGAAATTATTCAATGTGTGTTTTTTAAAATTAAAGCATGATCTTAAAAATAAGCCCTCTGATAAGCTGGTCAAATATAACTTCAGGAAATTTTATTTAAAGTTTAAATCTGAAGTTGGCTAATTTAGAATGTATTGTTTTTTACTAATCTGAAACTTAGCAGTTTACTTTATATATTTTTAAATATTTCCTGCATAAATATAATAATAAATATACATTAAAAAGAAATTAAACACAGTTTATAAAACCATTAAATTCATTTTGTTTAATTATATCTAGTCCTCTAAAAGAAGTCTAATATTTTCTTCTAACTTGATTCTGGCATCCATCAAAAGAATTTATTTAATGCTAGAATAGGAAATAACAAACAATTCTATTTCACAACTGAGTGCATTTTTGCAATAGTCATTGTGTACCTCTGTCTCATCCAAAACTGACAATGCATATTTTTCTCATTAATCTTTTTGTGCAGTATGCAACACTGATTTTTTGGAATTGGGCATTTATTTCTAACTGCTGAAAAGAAGTGACAATTTAAATTCGTATGTTCTTTGATAGCTAATGCTAAAATAACGTTCTTGATGTAGACATGCAATTCTTCCCAAACATTTTATTTCTAAATAAACACATGGCTTTATTGGGACACACTGAATTCAGTTCATGGAACACTTTGCTGTCTTTTTTGATTCCAAAATATGTTGGTGCCTTGAGCAAAGAAAATATTCAAAACATGTTTACTGATGTTAATTATTTAATTTCTATTTGCTCTATGAGAGTATATTCAGTCGAAGTAAAAATATATTGCAGAATTAAATGAAAACAAAAAACATTTAGAAATAAAAAATTTAGTATGTATGTATGTATGTACGTACCTGTCTATATATCTGTATGTCTGTCTCTATCTATCTATCTATCGAGATATATTTATCTATCTAGTCTTAGGGCATTTGTGCTGTTACAACAAAATACCACAGACTGGATAATTCATAAATAGTAGGAATTAATTTATCACAGTTTTGTAGTCTGGGAAGTCAATGATCAAGGCACCAGGAGGGTCATCGTCTATGAGAGTTGCTCTTTCTGTTTCTGAGATGGCACCTTGTTGCATCCTCTGGAGGAACGCAACACTTTGTCCTTATATGGCAGAAGATAGGAAGAGCTGGAGAAGGAAATTATCTCTGAAGCTTCTTTTATAAAAGCGTTAATTCATTCATGAGGGTGGAGCTCTCATGAGTTAGTGATTTCCCAAAGACTCTACATCTTAATACCACCACAATGGGGATTAAGTTTCAACATGAATTTTGAAAAGAACACACATTTAAACCATAGCATGTGTATATATACGTGTCTTGACAGTGTGCTTTCTACAAGTTTTGCAGTGTAATGCTTGCAAAAAAGAAACTACTTTATTTAGATTGATTTGTTTAACATGATAAAATGAAGCCATCTAGACTAAAGACTATTTAGACCATCTGATACAACCTTTCCTCTAATAGACCAGGAAAGTCTGGAAAAATGTAATGACATATTAAAATAATATGACTAGTTGTTGAGATCATTTGAATTCAGTTCCAGATTTTGAAACCCATGTCCTAAATTCAAATTATAGTTTAACCAGCTGCTAATCGTGTGACTATGGTGTGTAATTTAATCACACTATATTTCAGTTTCTTCACTTGTAAAATAATTTTAGAGTGTCAAGTAAGGTTGTTGTAATAATATATGAGCTAATAAATGTTTAACCATTGTGATAATACTTGGAATATAGGGAGTGCTAAAAGTGTTCCTTTTTTTATTTTAGCAAAAAACCACAAATAACATATATACATAAATATTTTCAAATGCTATATCTAACAAAATAAATCACTTCATTTATTTACATTCAACTCATAGAAAATATTGAAATATAAATTTATTAAAAGATGTTTATATATTTGATATCAAATAACTAGAATTTATGAAAATTAATTTAGTAGAAGTTCCATATATGAAATAATTATATAGATGGATATGTACAAGAGCTTCTCAAAGAAAGAAAGAAGAAAGCAAACTGCATAGAGGTTCATTAGAGTAAAGCCAGAAAAAAAAATTATGGATGTGATTTTGGGGTTTAATTCCCCATAATCAGATTTTTGCTACAATATTATTTTCAATGTAATCTACTGTTTTACATACTTAAGTAAAAAAAAATACTTTGCACAGAGATTATTTATTTTAAATTCTATTTTATTTAATATTAATATAGCCATTCCATCATTTCATGATTGCTATTTGTATGGTATCTTTTTACATTTTTTTACTTTCAGCCTAATTGTATATTTGAATCTAAAGTGTGCCTTCTGTAGACAGTATGTAGTTGAGTTCTGTTTGTTTTTCATTCAATCTGAAAATACACCTTTTAATTAGGTTATTTCATCCTTTGAAAATCTAATGTTATCATTGATATACTTGTATTTGTCTGTCATACATTGCAATAGTTATTATTTTATATCAGTGCATGTAATTTACAAAAGCTTATCTAAATCATGGAGAATAAGTTCATATCTGTAGAGTTTGTTTTACTTTGCATCTTATATACTATTTCTGATCCTTCTAGTCCTTTTCATTTTTTTCCTGTGGCTTCAGTTACCTTTGGTATCATTTTCTCATTCCAATATATTTTTGCTTCTACCCAACTCCTTTGTGCTGTTGTAATCAACTATATTATATTTCTATGTAAATCCAACAATACAAGTACATACAAATTATTTTATACAATTATCTTTCAAATCAGCTAAAAGAAGAAAGAATAAAACTTATGTAATTACACTGTATTTTGAATGTCGTAATTACCTTTACTGGTGCTTATTGTTTGATGTGGATTTGAAGTTTTCTCTGGTTTTGTTGCTTTCAGCCTCAAAATTTTCCTTTAGTATTTCTTTTAAGGTGCATTTGGGGTTGGTTAATTTTTCTGCTGTTTACTTTTTTCTTTGTTCTGTGACTTTGCAGGACTATCTCTATGAAATTTGCTCCCCTTGCCATGGAAAGGCTTATACCCTTACCATGTTGCTCCTCAGTGAATAGTATTAAACATCTTTAGAGTCCCCTGTGTTGGCAACAGTTTTAGATAAGCTGTATTTCACAGTCTCTTTACCTGATCTCTGTTAAGCTGTGTGCCTCTGTTAGCAACACACCTAGCTGTTAGCTATGGCTAATTGCTGGCTGATTACTTTATTCTTCTTAACAATGCCCCATCCAACTGCACTTGGGCTCATTTGCAAAGGTAGTTTTTGAGCCCAGACTTTCTTTTCTACTTTTTATTACTTATTTATTTATTTGTTTTGAGACAGGGTCTCACTTTTTTTTTTTTTTTTTGGTAGAGATGGGGTCTCACCATGTTGCCCAGGCTGGTCTCAAACTTCTGGGTTCAAGCAATCCTCCTGCTTCAGGCTCCCAAAGTGCTGAGATTACAGGCATGAGTCATAATTCCTGGCCTGATTTTGATTATTTCTTGTCTTCTGCTAGCTTT
>NW_012105842.1:1240977-1262834 GCF_000951045.1 Mandrillus leucophaeus
TTTTTTTTTTTTTTTAATAAATTTTACCATGTGTGTTTGGGATTTATAACACACTGTTATGGAATACAGACATATAGTTAAATGGTTACTAGAGATATCTGCACTTCTATGTTCATTTCACCATTATAAATAATAGTCAAGATACAGAAACAACCCAAATGCCCAGTTGACTAAATAAAGAAAATGTGGCATAAACAATGAAATATTATATAGACAAAATAAAAGGAGATCTTGCCATTTGCCACACATGAATGAACATGGAGGCCAACCTTTGAATATTTATTTTCCGACCACATGAGGGATTTCCTAGCTGTGTTTTCTTAAAGAAAGAAACCAAGGCAAAATTAATATAGGTAGAGTTTTTTGGGCCAAATTTGAGGAATGCAGCCTGGGAAACATGGGAAAGTGTCCCAGAGAACAAAGGGGAAGCTCATGTTTTTAAGGAAAAAAGGACAAATCAGGAGAGGAGGTGATTACAAAAGTTGTTTGTCGGAAATTCTCATTGATGTGCAAAAATAATATTCATTAGTGATTGGCTACACACCATTGAACTATAGGATATAAGTTATGGCATACATTGTGTGGTATTGTTAGGTAAATTGATAGCTATTTGTAGCAACACTTAGTCTAGGATTTGTATAGCGGGCAGCTTTAAGATGATTACTTAGCTCAAAGGGGTATGGTAGGACATGGCTACAGTCTCATTTCAAATACTCTCTAGGCTAGATAATTTAAAGGGGGCTTGCAATTCTCAGATCAAAAGTTCCTTTTTCCTTTCTCAGTCATGTGTAAGTTAGTTTTACAGGATCTTTCTATAGGGAAGGTTTACCTCCAGGCATAGGTTTCTCTAGCAATGAAACAGTGTTCAACATGCTTCTTCATACATTGTAAGGAGCATTAGCATCTAAAATCTCAACCGCTGGGCATGACTTTTACCATTGAAATAAGAAAGGGGTAACTATACATTGGAGTTTAAGTCAAACTGAATGTGGTGGTGGGGTGGGGGGAAACGGTGGAGGGCTGGCCAGGATTGTCCCTAACCCCCAAAGTAGAAATGCAGTCAATAGCATTTTGGGTCTTTTGTTACTGATTGGATGTAAGGTGCAAGTTAGGTAAGCTAGAGCTTGAGTAATATGTTTTTTCCCTCCAAACCATATTAAAACAGGAAACCAATCAGCCTACCTGTCTGTCTCAGTGTAAAGCTTAGGGCACTCTCATGAAGCTGCTACTCTTTCTTATTGCTTACTATTCAATTCTCTCTTGTTTTTGAGAGAATCTTTAGGCTTATGCTTTCACGCACTCTATTCAAAAGGAATCAATTCCCTTGATGAAAAATTTGGTGCTCGCTGTTCTTGTGGTCTAAATTTTGCACTGGGAAAAACTTCTGAGTTACTGCTTTGGAACTAGGTTTGGGGATCCTTGTTCACTTCTCTTATAATAACACATCTGGGGTATGAGTAGGGTGCTAGAAAAAGAGAGTAGCCTCTTGTCTTCTCTGCTTAGCCCTACTGATGTAAGTGAGCTATGGTGAAGGCGATTGGAGAAGTATTCTAATCTCCCTGGCCTGGGGTGTAGAACCTCAGGTGTTTGCATCTAGCTAGGGTGGAGGACAGTAGCCTCCTTTCTCTCAGCTGCTCTTCCTGGAGTTTGGCTTCAGCAAGAAGGAGTTGTGGATGATGAGTTATGTTGATGGTTTCCACCTTCTAGAGAGAACTATAGCCCTTACCTGGGAATTAAATGGACAGAAAAACCTCTCTTTTGGCCATAGCTGCTCACAGTGAGTGTTTCCTCATGTTGAGCAGAGTCAGTGCGAGGAAGGCAGCAAGTCATGACTCAAGTCTACATTCCCTTATTCTTACAAAGACTTCGTAGAGTTTCTTGAATAAATATTTCTTCATTTGCTATGCTATGTGCTCTTAGTATAATCTGCAGTGACTTATTTTAAATGTAATTTTTTCCAATTATGGTGTTCTGCTGGGGTGTGGTTCCACAGAAATCCCCATAGCACCATTCCAGACATGAAAGCTGATGTATTTAACTAATGCTAGCCATCACACAGAAACGTAATGTGAGACATAAAGACCAGTAAAGAAATGTAGATAACTCCAAAGAAATTCATTTCAAATAAATCTAAAAGTAGAACTTCTTTGTGACATACAAGATACATTACCTGCATAATCAACAACACAACTTTAAAAATTATTTGTGTGACACACAATGGCAGTAGGAGTACTGATACCTTCTTTTAAGATTGTATACTCTCCATTTTCCCTTTACTTACACTACATAAAGCATTTAAAAATCTTGTTGCCATGGTTACTGATATTAAAGCAAACATAGAAGAGATCAGAACTAGAACTCTAAGATAATATATTGTACTCAAAATAAAAGAAAAGTCACTACTGTGAAGGATACTTACATGTAACAGTTTTTTCCCTCTGATACTGCATTATTTTTCTTCCCTGAGAAGATATAATGATTAAACTATGCATAACCCTAAGAGGTTGCAGGATTTAAATAACTGCATGCCATTTTCTTAAAAGAGTCACGTTTGGAAAGAAGAAATGGCATGACATTTATAAATACATTGTTTTTTAAAGTAGATGATGAGAACACAAGAAATATATTGAATGGTAAATTACCCAAAACACAAATTAAAACATACTCTTTCTCTCATGAATCTGTAAAGATGAATTCTGATGAATATTTTTGGTAGCAATCACACTTATTTGTCAACTCAGTGCTATCCAATTGACATTCCATCAAAGAAAAATAAAACATAGTACTTAAACAGCATTTTAAAAGCTATATTACTGTATGTGACTCTGCACAGTATTGTAGCCCATTCTGTAAGGTCATTTTGAACTAAATGAAAAGGTGACCTGAAATGAGATTTGATGTTGCTCTTAACAGTATGATGCCACCAATTATATTGCAATAGATGCATCATTTTAAAGGTTTTAAATTAGTTTCTTTGCCTTTTTTGTCAAAAGAGCATACAGAATAAAAATGGCTTTGCAAAAACAATGTGAACACTTTTTAAATAACCAATTCCACAGAAATAAACCATATCACAGAACACATTAAGTCTTTGCAGCTGAAATCAACCCACTCATTTTTCGTTTCATTTAAATTCTACACATTACCCATGAAATCTTTGAATTTATCAGATTTTCTGTACACTAGGGTGTATCAATACCTAGATGGTTAGACAGATAGATGCACAGATAGACAATATGGATAATTACATATAGATGTATAATAATAGATATATAGACATCATATCAAACATACACAAACGTGCATATATACATAGTGGAATGATACCAAATTAAGGAGACCAGAGAGAATAACCTTTTTCATCTTTGAATCTTACTTCATTCTGTTTTCTGTAGTGCATTGCACTTATTGTATGGCTTAAGTAAATAGTTCTTGATTAATTTGTCAAAGAAAATTTGAAAATTTGAGCAGTTTAATAGGCTTACTATTTAGGACCAAAAATTATGAAATAAAAAATTCTGCTTTAAGTTTCTCTGTCATCTAGAACTTGCATTCACTTATTTTCTTCAACAATACTTAATTTTAGATCTCCTATCCTTTCTCTTTTCTATTAATAAATTCTGTCCTTATGTATGCAATTATTTGCTTTCTATCAGACTCGGGCCTCAATGGAAATACAAATACAAAATATTTAAATTAATTCATGGGACACCCATTAATTTCTTCTGCTCATCCTCTGTCATTGATACACATACCTGGAAATCTCAACAAAGAGTAGTCTTCTGTCAGAAACTCATAACAAATATTTGAGAGTGACTGCTATCTCTTTTTTTCCACACAATCACCTTTTATTCCTTTATTCCATCCATGAATTATTTTTCAAATTTGTCTGTTTTTCATATAGAGTGCTAGTTTGAGCCACTATCCTCTCACTTAAACCACTGTAATATGCTGTAAACTTATCTGCCTTGTCCTTTCTTATAATTTTTCATTTGATTCATCACTGAATATCAGAACAATCTTTACAACTATGATTTAGGTAAGAGTATGGTCTTCCTGTAAACTTTACAAAGGCATCCTCTTTTCTTTACAAAACCTTGTATTAAATGGTTACAAATTTTATCTTCAAACCCACTTCATTCTGTTTTAAAATTCTTTCATTTCTTAACATATACAGGCTTCATATTTCCAGAATTTCAAATCCTCCCCTGCCAGGCATGCTTTTTCACTTCTCTCCATGGACTAATTTTTCTTTAACTTTACTCTTTAAAAATCCCTTCACAAGAAGTCATTCTTAAACTCCACCACTAGTGTAGGTCACCTCGTTACATATAAAATCTAATGACATGTATTTTAACATGAATTGTTTGCATACATTTTTAAAAATATGCCTCTCTTACGAGATTCCCAACTTCTTCAAGCCAAGGACAGTCTGTCTTGTTACACTTAATTCCAGCACCCAAGTTGACCACCTTGTAATGGGAAAATACTCATAATGTTTGTGGAATAAATGAGTCCATCAGTCAATAACTTATTAGTAAGGAATACAAGTGAGAAAATAAATCAAATAAAATTTGACAAAATGGGAATGTATACAGAGTTCCTCTTGGACTCCCTCAATTGTAATGGCTACTGTTTAAAAATTGTCTTTTCATTCAATTCTACTTACTTTTCTGAGAACCCTGATGTTAAATACTAGCAACAGGGAAAACAGAGCTCTTTTGTTGATTTAATAAGACACAGACACACTGATATTAGGGCAAAGGATTTAAACCAAAGCAAATACCCTTTCTTCCCACCAGTACTAAGCTTAATGTTATTTCATTCTGAGAACCTCTGCAGGTTCTGGGATAAAGAAGTATATGCAGTGTTGGCAAATTAATTGAAATTTCAAAAACAGCAAATAATTTCTGTGGGCATTTTGTTGAACAGCTGGATAGGCAAAGCCCTGTGACAATGCGTGTGGAGGTACGGTGGTAAATAAAGAGCACATACAGCTGATTGTCAAAGTGGTTGTAATTAGGTCCTCTGATTTCATCTGCAGTACTTCTCTTTTATTTATTGTATGTTGATTCTTTCAAAACCCCTCCCAAAATTGGTATACTTGACTATGCCATTAAGTATTCTTATGAGGGGCGATTGTGGAATAATGCAGATGCTACAGTATAAACACAGAGTCTTGTTGTGTCTAGGGTTATCTCATGCAGCATTTATGATTTTTGAGTTTAGTTTGCTCAATATGTAAAATGAAGAATACTGTTTCTCTTTAAGGCCACATTTAGCAGTATAATCAAAAGTTTTAATGCTGTTGATATTACACATTAAGCCATCTTTCACCATTTGATCATAACAAGTTTGTTCCTAAAAATATTCCTGAAATTTAGAAATTTAGAGGGAAAGAAAGTCTAATATTTTGCAGTGGCCTATTCTACTCCAAATCCTATAGATTTAGAACAAACCTGAAATAGCATGGACATTGGAACTGTGCAAAGGTCAACTGCGACCTCATAAGTAACAGTAAAGGACACTATATTTTTATCTGGGATGGCATGACATCCAATCTCTTGCTTTTTTATGTTTTGCTTTCTCTTTAGAATCCTCACCTACATTTTTCAGAAACTCCATCGCCCTGAATTAATTATTCCCAATTCTCTGTTATACTACTTTGTGGCTCCTTTTGATGCAATGGATTTCAATTAGGTAGCTGAAACAAGATTCTATCTACCATAATCACAGAAACTTTATTAGACTTACCACCTAATTTATGTAATTACCTTTGCACTATATTATCTTATACTTTCAAATTTCTGTCTAGCATCTGTAGGTATCATTTTTACTTTATAATCTTTGTCCCATTTTCTTTAGAGGTAGCTACCCCAAGACTAATACTCTGCTCTCTGAAATAATAATAATGCCAATATGGTAGTTCCTCCTATATATAAAGTGGATATAATTACTCCAGTATAGTACTATGCACTTCACATGCATAAATGTGTTGTATACTCACAAGAAATGTTTGTGTAAGTACAAAGTCTATTGATAATTTACAAGAGAAGATGACACTCAGAAATTAAGAAACTTGTCTAATGTCATAGAGCTAGTAAGTGGTAGTGGGTTCAATCTGAGTCTAATTCTAGTGACAACAGTCTGAATTATTATGCAATAAGTATATGATTGCTATTGCTTGGAAAACTATTTGCATAATTTATAAAGTGAGACTACTCTTCTTGGATGATTTACTTAATTACATATGTAAAATTACAGTAAATGTACATTCAACTAAAACGCAATGAATTGAATTATTAGCCTGATAATAGTGGTTTCCTTAAGAAAGTGACCATCTTAAATGATGAGGGCAAACCAAAACGCAATTACAAATTAAGAGAAGCTTGCTTGAAACATTTTTAAACCTTCTTTCCAGTCCTCTTATGATAACTTCATACAACACACTTTCCCAAATGATTGTCATAATCATTTTTGAGTACTCACCACTCTTTGGAAATGCCTGGATCCTTGGAGAAATTTCCTCTGTCAGACTCTCTTTTTATTGTCCCCATTTTTAAAATTGTTTTCAGTTTAGGTCCATGTTGGCAGATAAAAGGATGACTGAAGAATGTTAATGTGTTAATGTAAGGCACCAATTGGTTTAAAAATGAATTAATTTAATGCAATTATATATAGTGAATGGTCAGTAAATACTTAATAATTAATTTAAAGGTAAGAGATGGGACAGGTTTATTTGTAGTTCATTACAAAAGACTGATATTTTGTAATATTGAGGTATACCATCTGTGACACAAACCCACTGTGTCTGTTGCATACACCTCAACATACATGCATCACATGCCGAGGATCTGGGTTGCAGCAGAGATGTAGGGGTAGAAGAATTGATGTAATTATGAAGTTTGTCCATCTTGCTATTCACAAATTAAAGAAAAACCCTTTGTGTCCGAAATGGGGTGCCTCACATTTTCTCTTAGCAAACCATAAAACTATGGAAGGTTAACTTGTTAGCTTGAAAGTAGGGCAAATGTTAGAGCCTTCACCCTTTTTGACACCATCCTGTTTACAAGTTAATCCCACAGTGATCAAGAAGTTAGCCTAGGAGAATGGCTATACCTGCAGTATCCATCTGTGTGTTTCTCTTATTTTAGCTTGCTGTATATCTAAGACTTGTATAACATGAAATTCTGGTTATTTTAAAAATAATTTTTAATAATTTAAAAATAAATGTAATAAGTGATGGGGGAAAGTTAATGGAGTCAGTATTTCATTCAAGTAAAGGAAATATTGCCAAATTTAAACTGAGGAATTGATATTACATGATGTATATATTTCTTTTCCTATTTTGAAGGCAAAGGTTCAAATAAGCTAGTATAATCTATATTAATGATTTTCATATTATCCTTTATATTTGCCTGGGTACTTTGAGGATATTTATAGTTATAGTAGATAAAGTGGAAATCTAAATATAGTACAGGGGACAAATTAATCTCTACTTAGATATGCTTTGCCAATATTTCCACTGAAATTGAAGATAAAGGTGGAGGGTAAAATATTTTTCCCCTATTAACACTCCGGAGATTCTCAAAATTTCTTCCAGTGGAATTGATACAGTAAGATATTGAAAGGATGCATAAAGATCTGATTATCTCCACACTTCCTTTTTGATGGTGCAAAGCAACATAAAAGTCACTGAAAGAGACTGTGGCAGAACCTCATTCTATTCCCGGATTTGGCAAAACAGAAGAAAGATAATGAAGTGATACTGAATTTTATTCCTCTAACAAGCAATAATATTTGCAAACACTAGTGGAATTTTGAGACCCCAGGATCTTCTCTGAACAGTGGTGGCCTCATAATGTTCAGCTTATAAGCAAAGTTTTGCCTCTGATGCATGTGGTCCCAAGTAGAGACTATCAGCCATTACATTACAGAGATTGACCTGTAGCCAGTTTCCTGAGATGGTCAGATATTACCAAAGTCTCAATGTAAACGTACTTTAGAACTTCTTAATGTATCCTTTTTTTTTTTATTCTAACCCCCTTTTGGTAATACTTTTTTCATTTTTGAGTCTTTCTACCGTCTTACATTCCTGTGTCTTCTTAAGGAAACTAAAATGTTTATCCTCATACCAGGTTCAATTATACTGAAATTGTCACTAGAGTAAACCAGTGTGTTTTTCTGTGTAATTTTTTGCTGAAGATCAAAGAAAAAAAATAATAGCAAGATTGGAACTGAAATCCGTATAACTGTCTTTACAAGCCCATATGTTTAACAAATTAGAGTATTTCTTAATGTATTTGTAATATTTAAAAAACTGTAGTTTGAAATACTTCACTTAATTATTCTTTTTAAATTTATTTCATTAATATATTGAAAAAATGTGGTAGGCCTAAGGGTCAAGAAAGAGATAGTATAGAAAAATGTATCTCTTTTCAATGAGCTTGTGTCTAAAAGAAACAGACGAGAACTGATAGGGATGCTAACACAGGCATTTCTATAGATCGTTCAAATTCATGTTAAAGATTTGACAGTTACCTGAAAGTGATTAGAGAGACTTTAAAAGTCTTTTCAAAATCTGAACAGTTGTTTATTTTTAAAATATCATTTTTTATTGCCATGTCAAAAATGGATACTCCTTATGCAGATGGCATAGCAATTCATTAGAAAATTGACAGCATTTTAAACATAGGTATAAACAGTAGTTAATAAAAGGATTACAGAAATATTTAAAATTAAAATAAAATAAACTTTATATATTTTTAAAATGAGAAGGTGGGTTCATGAGAAAGAAGGAGAGATTAAGAATGATTTCTAAATCTGAAATACTATCAAAGGAAACCAGTTTGATTAAGGTTTCAACACATGCAGGCAAACTTTGGGGGAAAATAATGAGTTTAATTTTGTTTATATTGACATGGTGGTATATAAGAGGTGTGAAGTAGAGGTATAAAATGAGAAGTTTAAAATACAGGTATGAAATCAGTATATTAAAGAGATACTTGCTCTTTCATGTTTATTGCAGCACTATTCATCATAGCCAATATATGGAATCAAACTAAATGTCCACTAAAGGATGAATGGGTAAAGATATATTTCTAATTATTACTAGAGAACAACTCCCTTTCTATCTTTTAACCAGCTGAATAGTTTGAATACATTTGCTATTTAAATTACTTTTCTTATTCATATATAGACATATTTAATATATTATGAAAGATTTTCAAATATGATTATGTTTTTATTCCAACCCAAACGTGTACAGCTAATACTAATAAATTAAGTTCAAAGAAATACAAATCAGAAGGCATTTCCAAGATGGTCAATGTTATGTTTAAGAACTCTACAATGGAACCACAGGCTGCAGAACTCAGGTTGAATTGAAAAAGTAGCAACTAACCACAAGAAAAATGTCTAATTAAATAATATTACTTATTTCATTCACTCAGTTCTATGATTCATTCCTTAATTGTGAATTTCTGGCCAGAAGGCAATAGGGCTTTGCTATAGCATCATGTAATCATAGAAAAATTTATCTAGCTTAGCATTAATTTATTAATCCTTCCTTAAGTATATTAAAAACAATTCGGTTTAACAGTTCAATAGCTGATTTACTTCATGGTATCAATGTAACCATAATTTTAAATTTCTTTTTAAATACTTCATTGTTAGTGCACAGAAACAAACTGATTTGTGTACAGTGATTGTGTGTCTTGTAATTTTAATTTGTTAGTGCTGACAGCTTTTTGTGGCATCTTCAGTGTTTTCTATATATAAAATCATGCCACCCTCAAACAAAAATAATTTCATTCCTTCATATCCAATTTAGATGGATTTTACTTCTTTTTCTTGCCTGATTGCTCTAGCTAGGTCTTGCAGTACTCTTTTGAACAGAAATGGCACATCTGCATCCTTTGCCTTCTTCCTAACTTTAGAAGAAAAGATTTCTCTTTTTCAACATTGAGTGTGATGTTAGCTGTGGGCTTGTGATATATGGCCTTTATTATGTTGAGGTAAACTTCTTTTTTGCCTACTTTTATTTTAGGTTTGGGGATGCATGTGCAAGTTGTTGCATGGGTAAATTGTGTGTCACTGAGGTTTGGTGTACACATGACCCTGTCACTAAGGTAGTGAACATAGTACCTGATAGGTACCCTGTAAATTCCTTCTATACCTAGTTTATTCCGTTTTTAATCATAAAAGTGTGTTAATTCTTGTCAAATTGCTTTTCTGTATCTACTGAAATGATTAAGTAATTTTTATCATTTATTCTGTTAATACGGCATATCACTCAATTTGTGTTTGTTGAAGTATACTCACATCCCATCCCAGGGATAAATTCCACTTAGTCATGATATATGATCCTTTTAAAGTGTTGTTGAATTTAGCTTGTTAGTATTTTGAGAAAGATGTTTGCATTCATATTTATCATGGATCCTGACTTACAGGTTTCTTCTCTGGTAGTCTTTGTGTGGCTTTCATATCACGGTAATGATTACCTCATAAGATAAGTTTGGAATTGTTATTACCTCTTCCATTAGAATTGGTGTTAATGCTTCTGTAAGTGTTTGGTAGAATTTCCAGTGAAGCCATTTGTTCCTGGTTTTTCTTTGTTGAGAGGTTTGGATTACTGATTCAGTCTCTTTACATACTATTCATTTGTTCAGAATCAAATTTCATAAAACTTGATTAGCTTCATAAAAGTATAAAAGTATAGCTTCATAAAAGTATAAAGTACTTAGGAATAAGGTTAACTAAGAAAGTGAAATACTACTACATTGAAAACTGCAAAACATTGATGAAAAAAATTGAAGTCACAAATAGAAAAACATTCTATGTGCATGAATTGGAAGATTTAAACTTGTATTAATATCCATATTACACAAAACTGTCTACTGATTAAATGTTATTCCTATCAAATTCTCCAATGATATTTTTAAGGAAATAGAAAAGCTACAGTGATGTAAAAGTACAGTATTATCATAAAGACGGACATACAGACTAATTAAACAGATTAAAAGGTTCAAAAATATATCTGTGCATATATATACAACTGTCCTCTGACAAGGAGGCAAACAATAGCAAATGGGGAAGAAATAACGCCTTCAAAAGAAGGCGTTGGAAAAATTGGAAACCATCTGCAGAAAAATAAAATTGGAAATTTATTTTATACCATACACAAAAATCAATTCAAACAAAAGATTTAAACGTAAGACTCGAAACTCTACAATTTCTAGAAGATGACAGAGGAAAAGCTTTTTGATATTGGTTTGAGCAATGATATCTTGACTGTGACAGCAAAAGTACAGATTATAAAAGCAAAATTAGACAAATGGAACTATATCAAACTGAAAAGTTTATAAACAGCGGCAAAAATCAACAGAATGAAAAGGCAACCTAAGGAATGGAAGAAAACATTTGCAAAACATGTATATGAAGGGGGGGTAATTTTCAAAGTAATTAGGGAGTTTCTACCACTGAAAAGCAAAAAAAAAAAGCCAAGTAAAAAATGGTAAAAGGACTTGAATATGTATTTCTCCAAAAAAGACATTAATATGTCCAACAGGTATATGAAAAAAATGCTCAATATCACTAATCAGGGCAATACAAATCAAAACCACAATGAGATATCACTTCACACCTATTAGTATGGCTATTTCCAAACAATAAATAAATAAATTAATTAATTAATAAATAATATGCATTGAGGATATAGAGAAACTGGAAGCTTTGCAAACTGTTGATGGAAATGTAAATTGTTCAGCCACTATAGAAAACAATATGGAGGTTCCACAACAAATTAAGAATATAACTACTATATGATTCATCAATCTTAATTTCCAGTATATATCAAAAAAAGTTTAAATCAAGATCTCAAAGAGATATCTACAGTCCCATTCATTGCAACATTATTCACATTAATCAAGATATGGAAACAGCCTAAAATTTTTACTCATCTATAGATGAATGGATAAATAAAATATGGTATGTACATATGATGAAATAGTATTCACTATTTTAGTAGGGAAAAAACTCTCCATATTTGACAACATGGATGAACCTGGAGAAAGTTATGCTAAGTGAAATAAGCCAGGCTCAGAAGGATAATTATTACATTACTCCACTTATGTGAGATATCTTAAATAGTCTAGTAGAAGCAGAGAGTAGAATGTTGTTACAGAGATTTGTTTAATGGTCATAAAGTTTCAGTTATGCTCGATTAATACACTTTAGATATCTATAGTATAACACAATGCCTGTAACTAACAATACCATATTTAGCATTAAAAAAACTCGAGTGTATATTTCATAATAAGTCTTCTTGCCAAAAAACAAAAACATAGACAAAAACACGAAATGAAAGGGCAAGTGGAAACTGTTTGGGGGTCCTGGATTTATTTATTCCCCTGATCGTATGGATTGTCTTATGGGTCTATGTCTGTGTCCAAACTCATCAAATTGCATGCATTATATATGTGCAGTACATTTTTTTGTATGCCAAATGTACTTCAGTAAAGTCGTTGAAGATAAAAAAGATACTATTTCTTGGCAAAGCTTTGGTCATACGCAGAAAAAGTTAAATTTAAATTACTACTCTTTTATATCTGATTCATGTACTGTTAAGGATTCCCAGGATAAATAATTTAAAGACCAATTATCATTAAAATTGGTAGTTAAATAATTTTAAAATGTGTTAGTCATTTTAATAAATATCTTAATAAAATGTTATCTTATACCAGGTAAAATGATAAATATACAAATAATTTCATATTTTACGAGGTATTTAGGGTCATGTTTCACTGCATACTTCCAAAATAGAAATGTAAAGGGTTTAAATGTAAAGGGTTTAAAACGCAAAATTTTTAATTTCATATATATCATAAACTGGTTGTCATCAAATTTCTATTTTGAAGACACGTTTGATATTTTATCCAACATTTATTTCATATCATATATAAGTTTGATCAAATAAGATATAAGAAAAATAAGCAAAACAAACAAGATGGGATGCTTTATTGGAAATATCAACTAAATATTATAATAAATAATAAAAATTTATGCTAAAATACATTTAACAGACCATTACAGAAGCATAATTCAAATGTGTAAATATAGAATTATAGGAGCATTATATATCTTATAAGTAATTAGTTGAAAAGAACTTCAGTAACTGTATCTGTGATAAATCATATCCATAGAAAACATTAGAGAAAGAGAAGAAAGCTAAGGGAGCAAAATGAAATGAAAGCAACTATGAAAACAGTAATTTTATTCTAAATGATATTTCATCTTACTGATTTTGAAACAGTCAAAATAATTTCAAACATAAGAAAATTTAGATATAAGTAAACTCAGAAAAGTCACTTAATGTGATTATGGCTGTAAAATAATTATTTTTTAGAATAATTAACATTTGGCATTAAAATTATTTTACTAATATTGAAACTATATTTTAAAGGTCAATAAGACATTCTGAAGGACATTTTGGATAGATGATTAAAAAATCCAGTTTTTTAATATAATGTACAGTCACTCCTGGATGCTTGAAGACAATAAGAAAGCCATAGAATTGTGCTTTATTACAAAACTGAATCTGAAATTAATTTTGAAAGAATTGAATCAATTATAAAAAAATTTTTAAATGTTAATAGGAATTTTTACTTATGAATAGAGAAATACTGAGACAATTTAACACACTCCGTTGATGTTATATTCAGTGCTCTATCCAAATAGTTTAGGTCTCACTACTTGCTTATGCCTTTGCACGTCAGCATCTCTTGACCTGTAGGCATTTTCCAAAGCCTCAAGTCCTCTGCCCACTTGCACTGCAAACTAATACTACTGTTGGAAAATGCTTCCATATATTTACATTTTAACTGTGTTCCTCTAATGTCTATTAGACATATTTTAGCAAAAACTTTTATTTTTTATTAAAATATTTAATTATTTGACACCTCTGAGACCATCTTCTCTAGTGACTGGTAATAGTTTTTATATATATACCAGCTCTCTTCAGAAAGAATAATGTAAAGGCATGTGTTTTCCACCATTTTTCAGAACTTACCTTTTAATTTAAATTCCAGACATTTATAATAGTAACTGGAGAGATAGTGCATCCATTATTAACTTTAATTCCTCTCCTTACTAACTTCTCCATGTTCATACTGATGTTTTCTGCCAAATAAATGATTTTCACTTACTTTCTTCTCTCTGGATCTTGTTCTGGGAGAAGCCAAATCAAGATGCAAATAATAAAAGTATATCTGTGCTCAGTCACATAATTTCAATAATAAGGAGTATATATTCAACATCAATAGACATGTCCAATTATATGTTCCTTAGGCAGCTGAAACTCAAAAGGTATGTCAATCACCACTCCAAATCCATACCACCTGCCCTGTTTTTCCCTTGTGTAGAACATGAAGTTTTCCTAAAAAAAACCTTAAATTTTATTCTTGATTTGGTTCTTTTCCTTACTCCCATATAGAATTCATTGAAAAGTATGTACTTTTCTTTTTAAAACACCATTGTTGTCTGTTCAATTTCCAATCCACAATGTCGCTCTGAGCATAAACTACCATAATCTCTCATCAGGAATACCACCAGATTCTCCCAACTGACCTATCTGACTCACTCTTTTGTCTTCCAGTCTATTTTGCCTGAATTAATTTTTAATCAGGCAATGCTTTATTTAGTATCAAAGTTAAATTTCAGCCTCTCATCTTGTCCCTGTTACATCAGTTCTTGGTTTCACATTCAAATTATATTTGTTTATACATCTCTTCAATGCCATTGTTTGTGGTTTCTTTTTTAGAGGTAACCTTTTTTAACCTTAGGGTTGTTTTTTTTTTTTTTAACTTGTATTTTAAGTTCAAGGGTAAAAGTGCAGGTTTGCTACATAGGTAAACTTGTGTCATCTTGTACAGGTCATTTCATCACTCAGGTATCAAGCCTAGTACCCATTAGTTATTTTTCCCTGATCCTCTCCTTCCTCCCACCACCCACTCTCTGAAAGGCCCCAGTGTGTGTTGTTTCCCTCTATGTGTCCATGTGTTCTCACCATTTAACCCCCGCTTATAAATAAGAATAATATGTGGTGTTTAGTTTTCGGCTCCTGTGTTAGTTTGCTAAGGATAATGGCCTCCAGCTCTATCCATTGTTTTTTTTTTTTTTTTATTGCTTTGTTGGTATTGATAGATAAAATTGCATATATTTGTCAAGTACAATGTGATGCTTTGAAATGTACCTTTTGGAACAATTAAATGTAGCAAGTAACCTATGCATTGCCTAACATACTTGTCATTTTGTTGTAAGAATACATAGCTATCTTAACATTTTTAAAGAATACTACATGTTTTTAACTATAGTTACCATGATGTAAAATAGATCTCTTGAACTTATTCTTCCTATCTAACTGAAATATTGTATCCTTTGACCAACATCTTGCCACTTCACTCCCAATCACCCTAGTCCTTGGTAAGCACCATACTACTCTCCACTTCTACGAGTTCAAGTTTTTTAGATCTAACATATGACTGAGATCATGCAGTATGTGTCTTTCTGTGCCTGGCTTATTTCAATTAAAATAATGTCCTCCAGGTTATTTATGCTGTTGAAAATGACAGAATTAACTTTTTGTTTTTTAAGACAGAGTCTCCCACAGCCCATGCTGGAGTGCAGTGGCATGATCTGGGCTCACTGCAGCCTCAACCTCCTGGGCTCAAGAGGTCTGCCCACCTCAGCTCCCCAGGTAGCGGGACTACAGGTGTGTGCACCCATGCCTGACTAATTTTTGTATTTTTTGTAGAGAAAGGGTTTTGTCATGTTGCCCAGACTGGTGAGCTGAGCTCAAGTGATCCATCCACCCTGGCCTCCCAAAATGCTGTGATTATAGGCCTGAGCCACTGTATTTGACCTACTTTCTTGTTAATAGCTGAATAGTACTCCATTGTGTGTATATATCTCTTTTTCCTTATCCATTTATCTGTTGATGTATACCAGTTGATTCCAAATCCTGTCTGTTGTGAATAGTGCTGCAATAATATGGGAGTGCAGAGATCTCTTCAATGTGCTGATTTTATTTCTTTTAGATACATATACAGTAGTGGAATTCTTGTATCTTATGGTATTTCTATTTTTAACTTTTTGAGGAACCTCCATAATATTTTCTAAAGGCTAATACTGATATACATTTATACCAACAGTATCTGAGGGTTTTGTTTTCTCCTCATCCTCCCCAATAGTTGATACTGTTTGTCTTTTGACAATAGCCATTCCAACTGGTTTAGGTGATATTTGATTTTAATTTTCACTTCCCTGATGACATATGACATTGAGCAGTTTTCCATATACCAGTTCACCATTTGTATGTCTTCTTTTGAGAAATGTCTATTCAGATCTTTGCCCACTTTTAAATTATGTTGTTTTCCTGCTGTTCACTTGTTTGGATTGCTTTTATATTCTGGACATTAATTCCATATCAAATATATAGTTTGCAAATATTTTTCCCATTCTGTAGGTTGTTTTCTAGCTATTAAGTTTTACTTTATATATTCTGGCTATTAAAGCCATTTTAGATATTTTGTTTGCAAATACGTTCTTCTCTTTTGTAATTTGTCTCTTTACATGGTTGAATGTTTTCTTTGCTGTGAAAACAACTTGTTTGTTTGCTATCATTCCATTTGTCTATTTTTGCATTTATTGCTTGTACCTTAGGAAAAAAAAATTGCCTAAACCAAAGTTACAGAGATTTACACCTTTGTTTTCTTCTAGTAGCTTTTTAGTTTAATATTTAAGTCTTTAATTCATTTTTAGTTGATTTTCATATATGCTATGAAATAAGGGTCTAATTTTATTCTTTCATATGTGGTTATCCAACTTTCCCATGTGTTGAAGGGACTGTTCATTCCCATTTTGGGTTATGGGAATTTGTCAAAAATCAGTTGGCCTCAAGTGCATGGATTTATTCCTGAGATCTCAACTCTATTTTATTAGTCTAAATGTCTGTTTTCATGCCAATGCCATGATGTTTTAGTTATTACAGTTTTGTCATATATTTTAAAGTCTGGCCAGAAGTTTGATGATTACAGTTTTTTTCTTTATGCTCAAAATTGCTTTGTCTATTGAAGATCTTTTGTGGTATCATACATATTTCAGATTTTTCTATTTCTGTGAAGAACATTATTGATATTTTTATAGTAATTGCATTGTCATTCATATATTGATAGTAAATCAATTGAATCAGTAGATTGCTTTGGCATAAATATTTTAACCATATTAATTTTTCCAATCCATAAACACAAGATATTTTTATATTTATTTGTGTCTTTCAATTTCTTTCATCACTGTTTCATAGTTATCATATTAGGTCTTTCATTTGTTTAGTAAAACTTATTTCTGTGTATTTTATCTTTATTTTAGACAATTGAAATTATTTTCCTTGATTTTTTTAGATAGTTTGCTGTTAGTGTATATAGAAGCACTAATACTTTTTGTATGTCAATTTTGTATCTTGAAACTTTACTGCATTTTTTATTAGTTCTGAGTTTTTTGCTGGAGTCTTTAGTGTTTTCTATATATAAGTTCACATCATCTGCAAACAAAAATGATTTTAGCTTTTTCTTTCTTATTTTGTTGCCTTTTATTTCTTTCTTTTGTGTAATTGCTCTGGCTGTGACTTCTAGTACAATGTTCAATCAAAGTGTCAGGAGTGGGCATTCTTGTCTTGTTCCAGATTTTTGTTGTTCCAAAAAAGCTTTCAATATTTCCCTGTGGAGTATGATGTTAGTTGTGGGTTTGTCACAAGTGGCTTTTAATGTATGAGGTACATTCCTTCAGTAACTTATTTTGTGAGATTTTTTATAATAAAAAGATGTTGAATTTGGTTAAATGCTTTTTTATTAATATTTTCATCTATTGAGATAGTCATAGAATTTTTGTTCCTCATTCTGTTAGCGTGATATATGACATTTATTAATGTGTGTATGTTGAATCTTCCTGCATCCCTGGATTGAATCTCACTTGATAATGGCGAATGGTCTTCTAATGAACTGTTTGATTTGGTTTGATATTATTTTGTTGAGAATGTTTGCATCTATTTTCATATTGAACACTATCCTGTAGTTTTCTTTTTTTATAGTGTTCTTATATGGCCTTTGTATCAGGGCAATCCCGGTCTTATAAAATAAACTTGGAAGTAATTCTTCTTTTTAAGTTTTTTTGGAAGAGTTTTAGAATAAATGATATTACTTTTTCTATGATTGTTTAATAAAATGTATCTGAGATGTCATTAGCTCTTGGATTTTTCTTTGATAAAAGACTTTTTAGTACTGATTTAATCCTCTTTCTTTTTAATGTTCTATTTTGGCTTTTTATTTCTTCA
The DNA here is from genome assembly GCF_000951045.1 of Mandrillus leucophaeus. Classification (NCBI taxonomy): domain Eukaryota; kingdom Metazoa; phylum Chordata; class Mammalia; order Primates; family Cercopithecidae; genus Mandrillus; species Mandrillus leucophaeus. Next base: position 1,259,363 of record NW_012105842.1, read on the forward strand.
TAATTCAATGTTTACAGGTTATTTGTGTCAATAAATATATCAATGTATTCTAGGTTATACAATTTTGTTGTTATATAATTTTTCATGGTAGCCTCTTCTGATTCTTTGTATTTCTGTAGTGTTACTTGTAATGTCTGCTTTTTCTGGTTGTTTTGTAGATTTGTTGTTCTCTCTTCCTCTCTTGCTATTTCATATATGGCTATGTTATTTTCTTTAATGGAATGATTTGATTCTCTTGTCTTTGTTTTTTGTACCTCTTGCATTGGTTTTTGTGTTGTGGATACCATTAGGCTTAAAAGGAAATCTTATAATTACAGCAGGTTGTCTGAAACCTGCTGTTTATGATATCTGATAACAACTTAACTTTGATTAGAAAATTTAAAAAGCACTTTTGCAGTAATACTCCACTATCCCCACACATATTTTGAGGGTCTAATATCACAATTTACATCTTTTTGTATTTTTCTTAATAAATTATAGTAGCTATGATTTTTAATAGCTTTGTCCTTTAACATTTATACAAAAAAAGTATAAGGAATATCCACAACACCCTTAAAGTATTATTCTGTCTACTTGCTTTTACCGGTGTGTTTTATAATTTCCTTTTTTTCATGTTATTAGCATTTTTTAAATTTCAGCTTAAAAATCTCCCTTTAGCATTTCTTGCAAGACAGACATAATAGTGATGAATTTCCTCAGTTTTTCTTTGTCTGGGAATGTCTTTCTCCTTTAGGCTCAAGGATATCATTGATGGGTAAAGTATTTTTGATTGACAGTTTTTAATTTTTAGTTTTTTGTATTTTTCTCAGCACGGTGTTTATATTATTCTACTCTTTTTCTGGCTTCAAAAGTTCCTATAGAGCAGTCCACTGCTAGCTATATTGAAACTCTCTTCTATGTTATTTTCTTACATGCTGTTGCAGCTTTCAGTATCCTCTTTGTCTCTAATTTTTGACAGCTTGATTCTAATATATTTTAGGGTAGTCTTTTGTGAATTAAATCTGACTGTAGACCTTTGACTACATTTTACCTGGATGGGTACTTCTTTCATTAGGCTCGGAAAGTTGACTGCTACTATTTTTTTTTAACAAGCATTTTACTCCTTTATTTTTCTCCTCTCCTTATTAACTCCTATTACTCATACATTTGCTCTTTTTAAGCTTTCCTATAAAAAGCATTCTTCATTTTTTAATTATGTTCTATTTTTTCTCCTTTGGTATATTTTCAAGTAATCTGCCTTTGAGTGAACAGATTCTTTCTCCTGCTAAATCAGTTCTGCTGCTTATACTCTCTATTGCATTTTAAAATATTATTTATTGTATTTTACAGCTCCAAAATTTGTTTTAATTTTTTCTCTCAATCTCCATATTAAATTGCTCATTTTGATCACTTATTGTTGAATTGATCCTCTTTATTTTCTTGGAGGTGGCTGAGCTTCCTCAAAAAAAAGTTAATTTGAATTTTCTCTCAGGTAGTTCATAATTATTTATTTCTTTAGAGTTGGTTACTGATACTTTATTTTACCCCCTTTTTGTTGATATCTTGTTTTCCTGATTGTTCTTGATCCTTGCAGTCATGTGCTGATGTCTGCACATTCTAATAAGTAGCTTTTTACTCTATCTTCTATATAGACTGTCTTTATCTGGGAAAGCTCATCAATAGTCAGCCTGTCCAGAGATTATGGGCAAGCCATTTGGTGTGGTCTCAAAGGCTAAGGTCTCTGTAGTTAGTATGGCTCTTGGGCAGGCCAAAAGCCTGGGGAAACTGTGGCCAGTGTGTCACTGGAGCACACCAGAAGCCCAGGGATTTACATGGCTTTTATAGCACTGAGTAGTGCCTGGTTCCTGGGGCCAGTGAAGCCTGGTTGTCACTATTGCCTGTCAGGAGTCTGGGGCCACTACAGTTGGCCCAGTGGTGGTACAGGCTGGAGACAGAGTCTGCCACACAAGCCTAAAGCCTGGGGCTTTGTAATCCCACCTGGTGCTGGGTTGGGCTTCGATGCTTAATCTACAGTTATATTCCTAGGATATGGAGCTCTAGAGGTCTTCTTGGTGCTGGGTTTCACTGTGCTGGACTCACTGTTGAGGTCCAAGGCCAAGTTCTGTGCTCAATTCCTCATTTTTCCCCAGAGCAAATGTTATTTCCCTGTTTATTGTGCTGAATGTGCTTGAAGAATGGGTGACTCGATAATATAAAACTGTCCTTCCAATCCTCTTCAAACCATTTTTTTTATTATACCACAAACAGGTATTGTCACTTTTCAACTTATTTCTTCAACTCATAAAGATATTTTTTGCACATGGATAGTTGTTCAAACTGGTATTTGCGTGGCAGATTATTATCACTGGGCAGACCTATTCTGTTATCTTACTCTATCTCTCTCAACAAAATTGTTTTGAGCGCCTACAATGTGTTAAGATTTACTGTAGATACTAAGAATAAATACACTGATAAAAAATACAAAGAAAATTTATGCTTTCCTTGGTCTCACACACATGCATACAAAAAACTAAGTGATATCAGGCACTGTGATAAAAAAATGAATTAGAGTAGGGTGAATAAATATCATGAGGAGATAAAGTGATAAGGCAAATGACTCTAATGAGATGGATTTCTAAATAGATATCTGCATGAACTGAGGGGATAAACCATACAATTATTTAGGAGAAGCAGTTTCCAAGACACGAGAATAGCCAGAATAAATCTGCCCTTAGGAAAAGCAGGGATGCCACTCTCTTGACATTTTTGGTCTCTATTATATAATTAATCCTCCTCTGAGTTCTTAAAAATATACTTTCCCAATCGTATAAACTGATACACTTTTTATAACAATCTGCTTGGTTGACTATTTTTTTCAACCGTTATGCAAGCACTTAGACAGCAGAGTCCTTGCCTAAATTTTTGCTGTTCTTGGTACACAGTGTCTATGTAAAAAAGCTAACAATATATTTTGTCAAAAATGAAAATATAAGCATGCATTCATCTATCAACACAAACACACAACATGCACAAATAGATATATTCACTTAATGACATGGATACCTTATGTGCCCTGTGTCTTTAGGCAATTTCATTGGTGTGTGAACATCACAGAGTGTACTTACACAACCTCAGGTGGTGCAGCCTACTATACACCTAGGATAAATGGTATAGTCTATTGCTCTTAGGCTACAAAACTGTACAGCATGTTACTTTACTCAGTACTGTATGCAATTGTAACAAAATATTAAGGATTTATGTGTCGAAACATATTTAAACATAGAAAAGGAACATTGAAATTATTATATAAAAGGCAAAAGCTTTTATACTTGTGTAAGGCATTTACCATAAATGGAGCTTGCAGGACTGGAAGTTGTTCTGGATAAGTCAGGGAGTTAATGGAGTTAATGGTGAATGACTATGAAGGCCTAGGACATTACTATACAGTACTGTAGACTTTCTAAATGCTGTACACCTATGCTACACTAAGTTT